>NC_048583.1:62588753-62738753 GCF_013265735.2 Oncorhynchus mykiss | reverse complement strand
TGATATCTGTATATCTAGATATCTAAACCTATCTGTATCTCTCTAGATATCTGTCTATCTAGATATCTGTCTATCTAGATATCTATAGATATCTGTCAATCTAGATAACTAAACCTCTATATCTCTCTAGATATCTGTCTATCTATATCTTTATTGATATCTGTCTATCTAGATATCTAAACATATCTATATCTCTATTGATATCTGTATATCTAGATATCTAAACCTATCTGTATCTCTCTAGATATCTGTCTATCTAGATATCTGTCTATCTAGATATCTATTGATATCTGTCTATCTAGATATCTAACTATCTCTCTCTAGATACCTACCTATCTAGATATCAA
The DNA here is from genome assembly GCF_013265735.2 of Oncorhynchus mykiss. NCBI lineage: Eukaryota > Metazoa > Chordata > Actinopteri > Salmoniformes > Salmonidae > Oncorhynchus > Oncorhynchus mykiss. Next base: position 62,738,406 of record NC_048583.1, on the reverse strand, counting down.
TTCAATTCAAGGGGCTTTATTGGCATGGGAAACATGTGTTAACATTGCCAAAGCAAGTGAGGTAGATAATATATAAAGTGAAATAAACAATAAAAATTAACAGTAAACATTACACATACAGAAGTTTCAAAACAATAAAGACATTAGGCCCAGCCAAGGACACAGATGTCCTAGGGAAGGGGTTCCCAAATGTTTTCACTCAGCCCCCTCCCCCCCCCCCCCCAGCGTTGGGGTACATCCAACACCAGCAGGTTTCTACAGGCACAAGCACTATTCAAGACACAAACTGTTCCTCTTGTTGTCGGGGGGAAAACATTATGCAGTTGTAAAACTTATTTCCTGCCATTCTCTACACATTTTGTCATGAGGTGCAAAGACACTTTTGCAGTTTTAAAGGTTGGACGGGGAGCATCGCCTCCACTAGCCTGTACCGTTGACACCAGTTTTAAAGGTTGGACGGGGAGCATCGCCTCCACTAGCCTGTACCGTTGACACCAGTTTTAAAGGTTGGACGGGGAGCATCGCCTCCACTAGCCTGTACCGTTGACACCAGTTTTAAAGGTTGGACGGGGAGCATCGCCTCCACTAGCCTGTACCGTTGACACCAGTTTTAAAGGTTGGACGGGGAGCATCGCCTCCACTAGCCTGTACCGTTGACACCAGTTTTAAAGGTTGGACGGGGAGCATCGCCTCCACTAGCCTGTACCGTTGACACCAGTTTTAAAGGTTGGACGGGGAGCATCGCCTCCACTAGCCTGTACCGTTGACACCAGTTTTAAAGGTTGGACGGGGAGCATCGCCTCCACTAGCCTGTACCGTTGACACCAGTTTTAAAGGTTGGACGGGGAGCATCGCCTCCACTAGCCTGTACCGTTGACACCAGTTTTAAAGGTTGGACGGGGAGCATCGCCTCCACTAGCCTGTACCGTTGACACCAGTTTTAAAGGTTGGACGGGGAGCATCGCCTCCACTAGCCTGTACCGTTGACACCAGTTTTAAAGGTTGGACGGGGAGCATCGCCTCCACTAGCCTGTACCGTTGACACCAGTTTTAAAGGTTGGACGGGGAGCATCGCCTCCACTAGCCTGTACCGTTGACACCAGTTTTAAAGGTTGGACGGGGAGCATCGCCTCCACTAGCCTGTACCGTTGACACCAGTTTTAAAGGTTGGACGGGGAGCATCGCCTCCACTAGCCTGTACCGTTGACACCAGTTTTAAAGGTTGGACGGGGAGCATCGCCTCCACTAGCCTGTACCGTTGACACCAGTTTTAAAGGTTGGACGGGGAGCATCGCCTCCACTAGCCTGTACCGTTGACACCAGTTTTAAAGGTTGGACGGGGAGCATCGCCTCCACTAGCCTGTACCGTTGACACCAGTTTTAAAGGTTGGACGGGGAGCATCGCCTCCACTAGCCTGTACCGTTGACACCAGTTTTAAAGGTTGGACGGGGAGCATCGCCTCCACTAGCCTGTACCGTTGACACCAGTTTTAAAGGTTGGACGGGGAGCATCGCCTCCACTAGCCTGTACCGTTGACACCAGTTTTAAAGGTTGGACGGGGAGCATCGCCTCCACTAGCCTGTACCGTTGACACCAGTTTTAAAGGTTGGACGGGGAGCATCGCCTCCACTAGCCTGTACCGTTGACACCAGTTTTAAAGGTTGGACGGGGAGCATCGCCTCCACTAGCCTGTACCGTTGACACCAGTTTTAAAGGTTGGACGGGGAGCATCGCCTCCACTAGCCTGTACCGTTGACACCAGTTTTAAAGGTTGGACGGGGAGCATCGCCTCCACTAGCCTGTACCGTTGACACCAGTTTTAAAGGTTGGACGGGGAGCATCGCCTCCACTAGCCTGTACCGTTGACACCAGTTTTAAAGGTTGGACGGGGAGCATCGCCTCCACTAGCCTGTACCGTTGACACCAGTTTTAAAGGTTGGACGGGGAGCATCGCCTCCACTAGCCTGTACCGTTGACACCAGTTTTAAAGGTTGGACGGGGAGCATCGCCTCCACTAGCCTGTACCGTTGACACCAGTTTTAAAGGTTGGACGGGGAGCATCGCCTCCACTAGCCTGTACCGTTGACACCAGTTTTAAAGGTTGGACGGGGAGCATCGCCTCCACTAGCCTGTACCGTTGACACCAGTTTTAAAGGTTGGACGGGGAGCATCGCCTCCACTAGCCTGTACCGTTGACACCAGTTTTAAAGGTTGGACGGGGAGCATCGCCTCCACTAGCCTGTACCGTTGACACCAGTTTTAAAGGTTGGACGGGGAGCATCGCCTCCACTAGCCTGTACCGTTGACACCAGTTTTAAAGGTTGGACGGGGAGCATCGCCTCCACTAGCCTGTACCGTTGACACCAGTTTTAAAGGTTGGACGGGGAGCATCGCCTCCACTAGCCTGTACCGTTGACACCAGTTTTAAAGGTTGGACGGGGAGCATCGCCTCCACTAGCCTGTACCGTTGACACCAGTTTTAAAGGTTGGACGGGGAGCATCGCCTCCACTAGCCTGTACCGTTGACACCAGTTTTAAAGGTTGGACGGGGAGCATCGCCTCCACTAGCCTGTACCGTTGACACCAGTTTTAAAGGTTGGACGGGGAGCATCGCCTCCACTAGCCTGTACCGTTGACACCAGTTTTAAAGGTTGGACGGGGAGCATCGCCTCCACTAGCCTGTACCGTTGACACCAGTTTTAAAGGTTGGACGGGGAGCATCGCCTCCACTAGCCTGTACCGTTGACACCAGTTTTAAAGGTTGGACGGGGAGCATCGCCTCCACTAGCCTGTACCGTTGACACCAGTTTTAAAGGTTGGACGGGGAGCATCGCCTCCACTAGCCTGTACCGTTGACACCAGTTTTAAAGGTTGGACGGGGAGCATCGCCTCCACTAGCCTGTACCGTTGACACCAGTTTTAAAGGTTGGACGGGGAGCATCGCCTACACTAGCCTGTACCGTTGACACCAGTTTTAAAGGTTGGACGGGGAGCATCGCCTCCACTAGCCTGTACCGTTGACACCAGTTTTAAAGGTTGGACGGGGAGCATCGCCTCCACTAGCCTGTACCGTTGACACCAGTTTTAAAGGTTGGACGGGGAGCATCGCCTCCACTAGCCTGTACCGTTGACACCAGGCAGGATGGGGGCCATGGACTCGTGCTGCTGACGCCAAACCCTGACTCTGCCATCAGCATGACGCAACAGGAACCGGGATTTTGTCGGACCAGGCAATGTTTTTTCCACTCCTCAATTGTCGTATTGGTGATGGCGTTGCTCACTGGAGCCTCTTCTTCTTGTTTTTAGCAGATAGGAGTGGAACCCCGGTGTGGTGGTCTGCTGCATTAGCCCATCTGTGACGAGGACCGACGAGTTGTGCGTTTCGAGATGCCGTTCTGCACACCACTGTTGTACTGCGCCGTTATTTGCCTGTTTGTGGGACGCCTGTTAGCTTGCATGACTCTTGTCCTTCTCCTTCCACCTCTCATCAACGAGCTGTTTTCACCCACAGGACTGGATGCTTTTTGCTTGTCCATTCTCAGTAAACCCTTAGGCACTGTTGTGTGTGTGAAAAGTCCAGGAGGCCGTTTCTGAGATACTGGATCCAGCGCGCCTGGCGCCACGCTCAAAATCGCTTAAGTCACTTGTTTTTTCCCATTCTAATGTTAAACAAACAGTAACTGAATGCCTCGATGCCTGTCTGCCAGATTTATATAGCCACGGTCACGTGACTCACTGTCTGTAGGAGCGATCCATTTAACAAGTGGTGTACCTAATAAACTGGCTAATGAAAACAGTCAACGGTGACCATCACCAGTCCACATTGGTGGTAGCTGAGCCAATGAAAACAGTCAACGGTGACCGTCACCAGTCCACATTGGTGGTAGCTGAGCCAATGAAAACAGTCAACGGTGACCGTCACCAGTCCACATTGGTGGTAGCTGAGCCAATGAAAACAGTCAACGGTGACCGTCACCAGTACACATTGGTGGTAGCTGAGCCAATGAAAACAGTCAACGGTGACCGTCACCAGTACACATTGGTGGTAGCTGAGCCAATGAAAACAGTCAACGGTGACCGTCACCAGTCCACATTGGTGGTAGCTGAGCCAATGAAAACAGTCAACGGTGACCGTCACCAGTCCACATTGGTGGTAGCTGAGCCAATCAAAACAGTCAACGGTGACCGTCACCAGTCCACATTGGTGGTAGCTGAGCCAATGAAAACAGTCAACGGTGACCGTCACCAGTACACATTGGTGGTAGCTGAGCCAATGAAAACAGTCAACGGTGACCGTCACCAGTCCACATTGGTGGTAGCTGAGCCAATGAAAACAGTCAACGGTGACCGTCACCAGTCCACATTGGTGGTAGCTGAGCCAATGAAAACAGTCAACGGTGACCGTCACCAGTCCACATTGGTGGTAGCTGAGCCAATGAAAACAGTCAACGGTGACCGTCACCAGTCCACATTGGTGGTAGCTGAGCCAATGAAAACAGTCAACGGTGACCGTCACCAGTCCACATTGGTGGTAGCTGAGCCAATGAAAACAGTCAACGGTGACCGTCACCAGTACACATTGGTGGTAGCTGAGCCAATGAAAACAGTCAACGGTGACCGTCACCAGTACACATTGGTGGTAGCTGAGCCAATGAAAACAGTCAACGGTGACCGTCACCAGTCCACATTGGTGGTAGCTGAGCCAATGAAAACAGTCAACGGTGACCGTCACCAGTCCACATTGGTGGTAGCTGAGCCAATCAAAACAGTCAACGGTGACCGTCACCAGTCCACATTGGTGGTAGCTGAGCCAATGAAAACAGTCAACGGTGACCGTCACCAGTACACATTGGTGGTAGCTGAGCCAATGAAAACAGTCAACGGTGACCGTCACCAGTCCACATTGGTGGTAGCTGAGCCAATGAAAACAGTCAACGGTGACCGTCACCAGTCCACATTGGTGGTAGCTGAGCCAATGAAAACAGTCAACGGTGACCGTCACCAGTCCACATTGGTGGTAGCTGAGCCAATGAAAACAGTCAACGGTGACCGTCACCAGTCCACATTGGTGGTAGCTGAGCCAATGAAAACAGTCAACGGTGACCGTCACCAGTCCACATTGGTGGTAGCTGAGCCAATGAAAACAGTCAACGGTGACCGTCACCAGTCCACATTGGTGGTACCTTAGGGGAGTTCATACCCCCTTGCGACGTAAAGAGATTTGAGCGTCTGTCTGGAAAAAAAGGTGATAAATCCAAGAAGGAGAGCAGTTGTAACAGTCTGACTGGTCTCACTGACTGGAGAACGGCTGGCGCCCGGTATCGTAGCAACAGATCATGCATGTGGAGGTTAGGGTTAGATCAGACAGACAGACAGACAGACAGACAGACAGACAGACAGACAGACAGAAACCCAACCAGGGGAGTGGTGTAGTGAGGTGAGGAGGAAGGGGAGTGTTGCATCCTGGGATACCTTTTGAGCACCAGAGAAGGCGTGGTAGAAGCTAGATACGTAGGTCATGATGGCCTTCTCATCCGGGCGGGCCGTGCCCACGATATCTGGAGAAAGAGAGGAGAGGAGGGGGTTGGGGAGGGGGGAGGGGTTTGGGAGGAAGAGATTGGGGAGGATGTTGGGGAGGGAGGAGGGGTTGGGGAGGGAGGAGGGGTTGGGGAGGGAGGAGGGGTTGGCGAGGGGAGGAAGAGATTGGGGAGGATGTTGGGGAGGGAGGAGGGGTTTGGGGATGGAGGAGGGGGGTTGGGGACAGAGGAGGGGGGTTGGGGACGGAGGAGGGGGGTTGGGAGGGGGGTTTGGGGACGGTGGAGGGGGGTTTGGGGACGGTGGAGGGGGGTTTGGGGACGGTGGAGGGGGGTTTGAGGATGGTGGAGGGGGATTGGGGACGGAGGAGGGAGGTTTGGGGACGGTGGAGGGGGGTTGGGGACGGAGGAGGGGGGTTTGGGGACGATGGAGGGGGGTTGGGGACGGAGGAGGGGGGTTTGGGGACGGAGGAGGGGGGTTGGGGACGGAGGAGGGGGGTTTGGGGACGGTGGAGGGGGGTTTGAGGATGGTGGAGGGGGGTTGGGGACGGAGGAGGGGGGTTTGGGGACGGTGGAGGGGGGTTGGGGACGGAGGAGGGGGGTTTGGGGACGGAGGAGGGGGGTTGGGGAAGGAGGAGGGGGGTTTGGGGACGGTGGAGGGGGGTTGGGGACGGAGGAGGGGGGTTTGGGGACGGAGGAGGGGGGTTGGGGACGGAGGAGGGGGGTTTGGGGACGGAGGAGGGGGGTTTGGGGACGGAGGAGGGGGTTAGGGAGGAGAGGAAGAGGATGAGGATGGGTACGGAGGGCGGGGGGGTTGGGGACGGTGGAGGGGGGTTGGGGACGGAGGAGGGTGGTTTGGGGACGGAGGAGGGGGTTAGGGAGGAGAGGAAGAGGATGAGGATGGGGACGGAGGGCGGGGGGGTTGGGGAAGGAGGAGGGGGGTTTGGGGACGGAGGAGGGGGTTGGGGAGGAGAGGAGGATGGGGGTGGATGGGGGAGCAGGGGGGAGAGAGGGAGGGAGGGGTATGGTAATGGACATTTTAAACACAAGAGATAAATGACATAGAGTAGAGAGTGGGGGTGTCTCAGCAAACACACCCCCTTCCCCCATATACAGTCAGCTACTTCTGGCCAGGTGAAAACACAACAGACAAATGGGTACCATAGAGTTGAATAGAGGCCACATTTTTGCGTTAATCCCAGCAAACATGTCCACATTGGCCCTAATGCAGGTGGCCCTGAGGGCAGCCCTCACTTTGACAGAAATAAGCCCTTTTTGGATCATCTGAATGTTACATTGTATCATAAAGATATAGATATATAGTTTCTCACATGTATATTGAGGATTCAGATGTTTCTGCTAATCATTTCCAACATTTTGACTGTCGAATTGATATGGCGCCTCACGATCATCACATCATAACATAGACGGTACTGCTATCGTCCATTTTTAACACGGCACCTAATCTTTCCCAAACTTTATGGTAAAAACTGGACCTCCTGTTCCAACCCACAATCACATGATGACAGGTTGACTAATTCAAGTTGAGGAAAACAGGATAACAAAATCCAGGAAGCTCCACTTTGAGTCACTCCAGATTACGTGCTAATCTAGAGAAAATTCAATATACACACTCTCTCCCTCAGCTCACTCTCTCTCTCTGTCTCTCCCTCTGTCTCTCTCTCTGTCTCTCCCTCTGTCTGTCTCCCTCTGTCTCTCTCTCAGCTCGCTCTGTCTCTCTCTCTCTCTGTCTCTGTGTCTCTGTCTCTCTCCCTCTGTCTCTCTCTCTCTCTCTCTCTCTCTCTCTGTGTGTCTTTCTCTCTCTCTCGCTCTCTCTCTCTCTCTGTGTGTCTCTGTCTCTCTGTCTCTGTCTCTCTCTGTCTCTCTCTCTCTCTCTCTCTCTCTCTGTGTCTCTGTCTCTCTCTGTCTCTCTCTGTCTCTCTCTCTCTCTCTCTCTCTCTCTGTGTCTCTGTCTCTCTCTCTCTGTCTCAGCTCACTCTCGCTCTATAAGATATCTATATTTAGGTACAGAGCTAACCAGTTTAAAAATGGGGAATAGGGACACAATTTAACTCAGAATAGAGTTAAAGCCTTCTGTCATCTCGTTTTTTTCTTTCTTTTCAACATTCTGAAAAGTCAGAGGTCGGACCAGACAATGTCTGTGGGGTCAAAATATCTCGTTAAAAACAAGAAACATGAAAAGTTGATTGAAACAATGGTCGCGCTCCAGACCGACTACATTGCAGATGTTGCATTGCATCAACCAAAGGTTACGTGCCATTACAAATGGCTATATCATACGACATGTTAAACACCTATCCAGGCATTGTGAGATATGGCAAGTATCTGCAATGTAGTCGGCCTGGGAACGCGGCCATGTCAGTCTCGACTTCACTTCCTCCTTGACCCTTGACCCTCCTGGTCTTACCCTCAGCGTCCAACATCTTGGGAATGTCCAGGTACTTCTCTGCCACGTCAAAGGCTGTGTTCAGGTTGGTCATGGGGTCATCCTACAGGAGAGTGGAGAGAGAGACAGAGGTCAAGGGTCATCCTACAGGAGAGAGAAGAAACAGGAGGAGATCAGACCACCTGGTTAGGTGTGGATATAGTACTGTTACAGGAGAAGAAACAGGAGGAGATCAGACCACCTGGATAGGTGTGGATATAGTACTGTTACAGGAGAAGAAACAGGAGGAGATCAGACCACCTGGATAGGTGTGGATATAGTACTGTTACAGGAGAAGAAACAGGAGGAGATCAGACCACCTGGTTAGGTGTGGATATAGTACTGTTACAGGAGAAGAAACAGGAGGAGATCAGACCACCTGGATAGGTGTGGATATAGTACTGTTACAGGAGAAGAAACAGGAGGAGATCAGACCACCTGGTTAGGTGTGGATATAGTACTGTTACAGGAGAAGAAACAGGAGGAGATCATACCACCTGGATAGGTGTGGATATAGTACTGTTACAGGAGAAGAAACAGGAGGAGATCAGACCACCTGGATAGGCGTGGATATAGTACTGTTACAGGAGAAGAAACAGGAGGAGATCAGACCACCTGGTTAGGTGTGGATATAGTACTGTTACAGGAGAAGAAACAGGAGGAGATCAGACCACCTGGATAGGTGTGGATATAGTACTGTTACAGGAGAAGAAACAGGAGGAGATCAGACCACCTGGTTAGGTGTGGATATAGTACTGTTACAGGAGAAGAAACAGGAGGATATCAGACCACCTGGATAGGTGTGGATATAGTACTGTTACAGGAGAAGAAACAGGAGGATATCAGACCACCTGGCTAGGTGTGGATATAGTACTGTTACAGGAGAAGAAACAGGAGGAGATCAGACCACCTGGTTAGGTGTGGATATAGTACTGTTACAGGAGAAGAAACAGGAGGAGATCAGACCACCATATGGTTCTCTATAAGGTGAAAGGTCAGGTGGTCACTGAGGAGAGAGGGTTGATCTATATGGTTCTCTAAAAGGTGAAAGGTCAGGTGGTCACTGAGGAGAGAGGGTTGATCTATATGGTTCTCTAAAAGGTGAAAGGTCAGGTGGTCACTGAGGAGAGAGGGTTGATCTATATGGTTCTCTAAAAGGTGAAAGGTCAGGTGGTCCCTGAGGAGAGAGGGATGATCTGTATGGTTCTCTATCAGGTGAAAGGTCAGGTGGTCCCTGAGGAGAGAGGATCTATATGGTTCTGTGTGTGTCAGTCAGTAAGTGGTTCTGTGTAAATGTATCATCAGGGCACTAGTCTCTCACCTTGCGTAGCTTGCCATAGTCAATGAGCTCTGGACGGTGTCTGTGAATGAGAGCACAGAATCCCAACCCATCTTTCCAGCTGAGAGAGAGAGAGAGAGAGAGAGAGAGAGAGAGAGAGAGAGAGTAAGATGAAATCATGTCCTTAGCTCTAGACCAGCACTGAGGAATACCTAACCTATATTAAATTTAACATCATGTTGACATATCTCTCCCTGTCTCTCTCCCTGTCTCTCTCCCTGTCTCTCCCCCTGTCTCTCTCCCTGTCTCTCTCCCTGTCTCTCTCCCTGTCTCTCCCCCTGTCTCTCTCCCTGTCTCTCTCCCTGTCTCTCTCCCTGTCTCTCTCCCCCTGTCTCTCTCTCCCTGTCTCTCTCCCTGTCTCTCTCCCTGTCTCTCTCCCCCTGTCTCTCTCCCTGTCTCTCTCCCTGTCTCTCTCTCCCTGTCTCTCTCTCCCTGTCTCTCTCCCTGTCTCTCTCCCTGTCTCTCTCCCCCTGTCTCTCTCCCTGTCTCTCTCCCTGTCTCTCTCCCTGTCTCTCTCTCCCTGTCTCTCTCTCCCTGTCTCTCTCTCCCTGTCTCTCTCTCCCTGTCTCTCTCTCCCTGTCTCTCTCCCTGTCTCTCTCCCTGTCTCTCTCCCTGTCTCTCTCTCCCTGTCTCTCTCTCCCTGTCTCTCTCTCCCTGTCTCTCTCTCCCTGTCTCTCTCTCCCTGTCTCTCTCCCCCTGTCTCTCTCCCTGTCTCTCTCTCCCTGTCTCTCTCTCCCTGTCTCTCTCTCTCTCTCTCCCTGTCTCTCTCTCCCTCTCTCTCCCTGTCTCTCTCTCCCTGTCTCTCTCCCTGTCTCTCCCCCTGTCTCTCTCCCTGTCTCTCTCTCCCTGTCTCTCTCCCTGTCTCTCCCCCTGTCTCTCTCCCTGTCTCTCTCCCTGTCTCTCTCCCTGTCTCTCTCCCTGTCTCTCCCCCTGTCTCTCTCTCTCTCCCTGTCTCTCTCTCCCTGTCTCTCTCTCTCTGTCTCTCTCTCTCTCTCCCTGTCTCTCTCTCCCTGTCTCTCTCTCCCTGTCTCTCTCTCCCTGTCTCTCTCTCCCTGTCTCTCTCCCTGTCTCTCTCTCCCTGTCTCTCTCCCTGTCTCTCTCTCCCTGTCTCTCTCCCTGTCTCTCTCTCCCTGTCTCTCTCTCCCTGTCTCTCTCTCCCTGTCTCTCTCTCCCTGTCTCTCTCCCTGTCTCTCTCTCCCTGTCTCTCTCTCCCTGTCTCTCTCTCCCTGTCTCTCTCTCCCTGTCTCTCTCCCTGTCTCTCCCCCTGTCTCTCTCCCTGTCTCTCTCCCCCTGTCTCTCTCCCTGTCTCTCTCTCCCTGTCTCTCTCTCCCTGTCTCTCTCTCCCTGTCTCTCCCCCTGTCTCTCTCCCTGTCTCTCTCTCCCTGTCTCTCTCTCCCTGTCTCTCCCCCTGTCTCTCTCCCTGTCTCTCTCTCCCTGTCTCTCTCCCTGTCTCTCTCCCTGTCTCTCTCTCCCTGTCTCTCTCCCTGTCTCTCTCTCCCTGTCTCTCTCCCTGTCTCTCTCCCTGTCTCTCTCCCTGTCTCTCTCCCTGTCTCTCTCCCTGTCTCTCTCTCCCTGTCTCTCTCCCTGTCTCTCTCTCCCTGTCTCTCCCCCTGTCTCTCCCCCTGTCTCTCTCCCTGTCTCTCTCCCTGTCTCTCTCCCTGTCTCTCTCCCTGTCTCTCTCCCTGTCTCTCTCCCTGTCTCTCCCCCTGTCTCTCTCTCCCTGTCTCTCTCCCTGTCTCTCTCTCCCTGTCTCTCTCCCTGTCTCTCTCTCCCTGTCTCTCTCTCCCTGTCTCTCTCCCTGTCTCTCTCCCTGTCTCTCTCTCCCTGTCTCTCTCTCCCTGTCTCTCTCCCTGTCTCTCTCTCCCTGTCTCTCTCCCTGTCTCTCTCTCCCTGTCTCTCTCCCTGTCTCTCTCCCTGTCTCTCCCCCTGTCTCTCTCCCTGTCTCTCTCTCCCTGTCTCTCTCTCCCTGTCTCTCTCCCTGTCTCTCTCCCTGTCTCTCTCTCCCTGTCTCTCTCCCTGTCTCTCTCCCTGTCTCTCCCCCTGTCTCTCTCCCTGTCTCTCTCCCTGTCTCTCTCCCTGTCTCTCCCCCTGTCTCTCTCCCTGTCTCTCCCCCTGTCTCTCTCCCTGTCTCTCCCCCTGTCTCTCTCCCTGTCTCTCTCCCTGTCTCTCTCCCTGTCTCTCTCCCTGTCTCTCCCCCTGTCTCTCTCCCTGTCTCTCCCCCTGTCTCTCTCCCTGTCTCTCTCCCTGTCTCTCCCCCTGTCTCTCTCCCTGTCTCTCTCCCTGTCTCTCCCCCTGTCTCTCTCCCTGTCTCTCTCCCTGTCTCTCTCCCTGTCTCTCTCCCTGTCTCTCTCCCTGTCTCTCTCCCTGTCTCTCTCTCCCTGTCTCTCTCCCTGTCTCTCTCCCTGTCTCTCCCCCTGTCTCTCTCCCTGTCTCTCTCCCTGTCTCTCTCCCTGTCTCTCTCCCTGTCTCTCTCCCTGTCTCTCCCCCTGTCTCTCTCCCTGTCTCTCTCCCTGTCTCTCCCCCTGTCTCTCTCTCCCTGTCTCTCTCTCCCTGTCTCTCTCCCTGTCTCTCTCCCTGTCTCTCTCTCCCTGTCTCTCTCCCTGTCTCTCTCCCTGTCTCTCCCCCTGTCTCTCTCCCTGTCTCTCTCCCTGTCCCTCCCTGTCCATCCATCCAGAAGACTAAGCATTTCCATGTCAGATAATCTACTCCATGTAACGTGAAAGATGATCTCTACATCCATCCTGTCCTCATTACACAACACGCTCTAATCCTCTGAGTCAGGGCTGGTGTCCATAGAGCCAGGTCTGATCAGTTTCTGAGTCAGGGCTGGTGTCCATTGAGCCAGGTCTGATCAGTTTCTGAGTCAGGGCTGGTGTCCATTGAGCCAGGTCTGACCAGTCTCTGAGTCAGGGCTGGTGTCCATAGAGCCAGGTCTGATCAGTTTCTGAGTCAGGGCTGGTGTCCATAGAGCCAGGTCTGATCAGTCTCTGAGTCAGGGCTGGTGTCCATAGAGCCAGGTCTGACCAGTCTCTGAGTCAGGGCTGGTGTCCATTGAGCCAGGTGGAAAAACAATGGAGGAGCATATTAGATCACACACAGCCAGCCACTGTGCCAGTAAAACAGGAGAGAAGAGATACAGAGAGAGAGAGAGAGCAGGAACCAAGACTTCGTTAAAAAAAAATCAGAAATACAGACATTGTCATCCTACAAGAAACATGGCATAGAGGAGATGGACCCACTGGTTGCCCTCTAGGTTACAGAGAGCTGGTAGTCCCATCCACCAAACTACCAGGTCTGAAACAGGGAAGGGACTCAGGCGGTATGCTAATTTGGTATAGAGCAGACCTACAGTGCCTTGCGAAAGTATTCGGCCCCCTTGAACTTTGCGACCTTTTGCCACATTTCAGGCTTCAAACATAAAGATATAAAACTGTATTTTTTTTGTGAAGAATCAACAACAAGTGGGACACAATCATGAAGTGGAATGACATTTATTGGATATTTCAAACTTTTTTAACAAATCATAAACTGAAAAATTGGGCGTGCAAAATTATTCAGCCCCCTTAAGTTAATACTTTGTAGCGCCACCTTTTGCTGCGATTACAGCTGTAAGTCGCTTGGGGTATGTCTCTATCAGTTTTGCACATCGAGAGACTGACATTTTTTCCCATTCCTCCTTGCAAAACAGCTCGAGCTCAGTGAGGTTGGATGGAGAGCATTTGTGAACAGCAGTTTTCAGTTCTTTCCACAGATTCTCGATTGGATTCAGGTCTGGACTTTGACTTGGCCATTCTAACACCTGGATATGTTTATTTTTGAACCATTCCATTGTAGATTTTGCTTTATGTTTTGGATCATTGTCTTGTTGGAAGACAAATCTCCGTCCCAGTCTCAGGTCTTTTGCAGACTCCATCAGGTTTTCTTCCAGAATGGTCCTGTATTTGGCTCCATCCATCTTCCCATCAATTTTAACCATCTTCCCTGTCCCTGCTGAAGAAAAGCAGGCCGAAACCATGATGCTGCCACCACCATGTTTGACAGTGGGGATGGTGTGTTCAGCTGTGTTGCTTTTACGCCAAACATAACGTTTTGCATTGTTGCCAAAAAGTTCAATTTTGGTTTCATCTGACCAGAGCACCTTCTTCCACATGTTTGGTGTGTCTCCCAGGTGGCTTGTGGCAAACTTTAAACAACACTTTTTATGGATATCTTTAAGAAATGGCTTTCTTCTTGCCACTCTTCCATAAAGGCCAGATTTGTGCAATATACGACTGATTGTTGTCATATGGACAGAGTCTCCCACCTCAGCTGTAGATCTCTGCAGTTCATCCAGAGTGATCATGGGCCTCTTGGCTGCATCTCTGATCAGTCTTCTCCTTGTATGAGCTGAAAGTTTAGAGGGATGGCCAGGTCTTGGTAGATTTGCAGTGGTCTGATACTCCTTCCATTTCAATATTATTGCTTGCACAGTGCTCCTTGGGATGTTTAAAGCTTGGGAAATCTTTTGTATCCAAATCCGGCTTTAAACTTCTTCACAACAGTATCTCGGACCTGCCTGGTGTGTTCCTTGTTCTTCATGATGCTCTCTGCACTTTTAACGGACCTCTGAGACTATCACAGTGCAGGTGCATTTATACAGAGACTTGATTACACACAGGTGGATTGTATTTATCATCATTATTCATTTAGGTCAACATTGGATCATTCAGAGATCCTCACTGAACTTCTGGAGAGAGTTTGCTGCACTGAAAGTAAAGGGGCTGAATAATTTTGCACGCCCAAATTTTCAGTTTTTGATTTGTTAAAAAAGTTTGAAATATCCAATAAATGTCGTTCCACTTCATGATTGTGTCCCACTTGTTGTTGATTCTTCACAAAAAATACAGTTTTATATCTTTATGTTTGAAGCCTGAAATGTGGCAAAAGGTCGCAAAGTTCAAGGGGGCCGAATACTTTCGCAAGGCACTGTAACTCACTCCATTAAATTAATCAAAACAGGAACATTTTACATCTGGCTAGAAATTAATAAGGAAATGATCTCAACAGAGAAAAATGTCCTCATGTGTGCTACCTATTTCCCCCCACTAGAATCACCATACCTTAACGATGACAGCTTCTCCATCCTGGAGGGGGAAATCAATAGTTTCCGGCCCAAATGACATGTATTAGTCTGTGGCGACCTAAATGCCAGTGACAGAATTCCCTCCCCCATATGCCCCCCTAGACACTATGACAACATAACCAACAAAAACGGGTCACAACTCCTGCAGCTCTGTCGGACGCTGGGTATGTACATAGTCAATGGTAGGCTTCCAGGGGACTCCTATGGTAGGTTCACCTATAGCTCTGTTACATCCTGGGTATGTACATAGTCAATGGTAGGCTTCCAGGGGACTCCTATGGTAGGTACACCTATAGCTCTGTTACATCCTGGGTATGTACATAGTCAATGGTAGGCTTCCAGGGGACAATGGTAGGTACACCTATAGCTCTGTTACATCCTGGGTATGTACATAGTCAATGGTAGGCTTCGAGGGGACTCCTATGGTAGGTACACCTACAGCTCTGTTACATCCTGGGTATGTACATAGTCAATAGGCTTCGAGGGGACTCCTATGGTAGGTACACCTATAGCTCTGTTACATCCTGGGTATGTACATAGTCAATAGGCTTCCAGGGGACTCCTATGGTAGGTTCACCTATAGCTCTGTTACATCCTGGGTATGTACATAGTCAATAGGCTTCGAGGGGACTCCTATGGTAGGTTCACCTATAGCTCTGTTACATCCTGGGTATGTACATAGTCAATAGGCTTCGAGGGGACTCCTACAGCTCATCTCTTGGCAGTAGTACTGTAGACTACTTTATCACTGACCTAAACCCAG
Organism: Oncorhynchus mykiss; assembly: GCF_013265735.2. Lineage (NCBI taxonomy): Eukaryota > Metazoa > Chordata > Actinopteri > Salmoniformes > Salmonidae > Oncorhynchus > Oncorhynchus mykiss. Next base: position 62,723,201 of record NC_048583.1, on the reverse strand, counting down.
AGTCTCAGATCACAACAAAATCACACTCTATTTGAAGAGAGCAATACTCAATCACGAGGCATCAAAGCCAAAGGAACTGAGTAATATTAAGTAATGCTATAGATGGAAGGAAAGTAGTGTGGACATCTGCCAAAAACAATTAGGCAACAACAAATGCAATCCCCTCTAGACAATTTCCAGGACAAAATATTTCACTGTAATAGTGAAGGTGTAAACTTGGCAGTAGAAAACATAAACAGTATATTTGACCTCTCAGCTTCCATATCAAATCTAAACAGTATATTTGACCTCTCAGCTACCCTATCAAATCTAAACAGTATATTTGACCTCTCAGCTTCCCTATCAAATCTAAACAGTATATTTGACATCTCAGCATTCCCTATCAAATCTAAACAGATATTTGATCTCTCAGCTTCCCTATCAAATCTAAACAGTATATTTGACCTCTCAGCTACCCTATCAAATCTAAACAGTATATTTGACCTCTCAGCTTCCCTATCAAATCTAAACAGTATATTTGACCTCTCAGCTTCCCTATCAAATCTAAACAGTATATTTGACATCTCAGCATTCCCTATCAAATCTAAACAGTATATTTGACCTCTCAGCTTCCCTATCAAATCTAAACAGTATATTTGACCTCTCAGCTTCCATATCAAATCTAAACAGTATATTTGACCTCTCAGCTTCCCTATCAAATCTTAACAGTATATTTGACCTCTCAGCTTCCCTATCAAATCTAAACAGTATATTTGACCTCTCAGCTTCCATATCAAATCTAAACAGTATATTTGACCTCTCAGCTTCCCTATCAAATCTAAACAGTATATTTGACCTCTCAGCTTCCCTATCAAATCTAAACAGTATATTTGACCTCTCAGCTTCCATATCAAATCTAAACAGTATATTTGATCTCTCAGCTTCCCTATCAAATCTAAACAGTATATTTGACCTCTCAGTTACCCTATCAAATCTAAACAGTATATTTGACCTATCAGTTACCCTATCAAATCTAAACAGTATATTTGACCTCTCAGCTTCCATATCAAATCTAAACAGTATATTTGACCTCTCAGCTTCCATATCAAATCTAAACAGTATATTTGATCTCTCAGCTTCCCTATCAAATCTAAACAGTATATTTGACCTCTCAGCTTCCCTATCAAATCTAAACAGTATATTTGACCTCTCAGCTTCCCTATCAAATCTAAACAGTATATTTGACCTCTCAGCTTCCCTATCAAATCTAAACAGTATATTTGACATCTCAGCATTCCCTATCAAATCTAAACAGATATTTGATCTCTCAGCTTCCCTATCAAATCTAAACAGTATATTTGACCTCTCAGCTACCCTATCAAATCTAAACAGTATATTTGACCTCTCAGCTTCCCTATCAAATCTAAACAGTATATTTGACCTCTCAGCTTCCCTATCAAATCTAAACAGTATATTTGACATCTCAGCATTCCCTATCAAATCTAAACAGTATATTTGGCCTCTCAGCTTCCCTATCAAATCTAAACAGTATATTTGACCTCTCAGCTTCCCTATCAAATCTAAACAGTATATTTGACCTCTCAGCTTCCCTATCAAATCTAAACAGTATATTTGACCTCTCAGCTTCCCTATCAAATCTAAACAGTATATTTGACATCTCAGCATTCCCTATCAAATCTAAACAGATATTTGATCTCTCAGCTTCCCTATCAAATCTAAACAGTATATTTGACCTCTCAGCTACCCTATCAAATCTAAACAGTATATTTGACCTCTCAGCTTCCCTATCAAATCTAAACAGTATATTTGACCTCTCAGCTTCCCTATCAAATCTAAACAGTATATTTGACATCTCAGCATTCCCTATCAAATCTAAACAGTATATTTGACCTCTCAGCTTCCCTATCAAATCTAAACAGTATATTTGACCTCTCAGCTTCCCTATCAAATCTAAACAGTATATTTGACCTCTCAGCTTCCCTATCAAATCTTAACAGTATATTTGACCTCTCAGCTTCCCAATCAAATCTAAACAGTATATTTGACCTCTCAGCTTCCATATCAAATCTAAACAGTATATTTGACCTCTCAGCTTCCCTATCAAATCTAAACAGTATATTTGACCTCTCAGCTTCCCTATCAAATCTAAACAGTATATTTGACCTCTCAGCTTCCCTATCAAATCTAAACAGTATATTTGACCTCTCAGCTTCCATATCAAATCTAAACAGTATATTTGATCTCTCAGCTTCCCTATCAAATCTAAACAGTATATTTGACCTCTCAGCTTCCCTATCAAATCTAAACAGTATATTTGACCTCTCAGCTTCCCTATCAAATCTAAACAGTATATTTGACATCTCAGCATTCCCTATCAAATCTAAACAGATATTTGATCTCTCAGCTTCCCTATCAAATCTAAACAGTATATTTGACCTCTCAGCTACCCTATCAAATCTAAACAGTATATTTGACCTCTCAGCTTCCCTATCAAATCTAAACAGTATATTTGACCTCTCAGCTTCCCTATCAAATCTAAACAGTATATTTGACATCTCAGCATTCCCTATCAAATCTAAACAGTATATTTGACCTCTCAGCTTCCCTATCAAATCTAAACAGTATATTTGACCTCTCAGCTTCCCTATCAAATCTAAACAGTATATTTGACCTCTCAGCTTCCCTATCAAATCTTAACAGTATATTTGACCTCTCAGCTTCCCTATCAAATCTAAACAGTATATTTGACCTCTCAGCTTCCATATCAAATCTAAACAGTATATTTGACCTCTCAGCTTCCCTATCAAATCTAAACAGTATATTTGACCTCTCAGCTTCCCTATCAAATCTAAACAGTATATTTGACCTCTCAGCTTCCCTATCAAATCTAAACAGTATATTTGACCTCTCAGCTTCCATATCAAATCTAAACAGTATATTTGATCTCTCAGCTTCCCTATCAAATCTAAACAGTATATTTGACCTCTCAGTTACCCTATCAAATCTAAACAGTATATTTGACCTCTCAGTTACCCTATCAAATCTAAACAGTATATTTGACCTCTCAGTTACCCTATCAAATCTAAACAGTATATTTGATCTCTCAGCTTCCCTATCAAATCTAAACAGTATATTTGACCTCTCAGTTACCCTATCAAATCTAAACAGTATATTTGACCTCTCAGTTACCCTATCAAATCTAAACAGTATATTTGACCTCTCAGTTACCCTATCAAATCTAAACAGTATATTTGACCTCTCAGTTACCCTATCAAATCTAAACAGTATATTTGATCTCTCAGCTTCCATATCAAATCTAAACAGTATATTTGACCTCTCAGCTTCCCTATCAAATCTAAACAGTATATTTGACCTCTCAGTTACCCTATCAAATCTAAACAGTATATTTGACCTCTCAGTTACCCTATCAAATCTAAACAGTATATTTGACCTCTCAGTTACCCTATCAAATCTAAACAGTATATTTGACCTCTCAGCTTCCCTATCAAATCTAAACAGTATATTTGACCTCTCAGCTTCCCTATCAAATCTAAACAGTATATTTGACATCTCAGCATTCCCTATCAAATCTAAACAGATATTTGATCTCTCAGCTTCCCTATCAAATCTAAACAGTATATTTGACCTCTCAGCTACCCTATCAAATCTAAACAGTATATTTGACCTCTCAGCTTCCCTATCAAATCTAAACAGTATATTTGACCTCTCAGCTTCCCTATCAAATCTAAACAGTATATTTGACATCTCAGCATTCCCTATCAAATCTAAACAGTATATTTGGCCTCTCAGCTTCCCTATCAAATCTAAACAGTATATTTGACCTCTCAGCTTCCCTATCAAATCTAAACAGTATATTTGACCTCTCAGCTTCCCTATCAAATCTAAACAGTATATTTGACCTCTCAGCTTCCCTATCAAATCTAAACAGTATATTTGACCTCTCAGCTTCCCTATCAAATCTAAACAGTATATTTGACCTCTCAGCTTCCCTATCAAATCTAAACAGTATATTTGACATCTCAGCATTCCCTATCAAATCTAAACAGATATTTGATCTCTCAGCTTCCCTATCAAATCTAAACAGTATATTTGACCTCTCAGCTACCCTATCAAATCTAAACAGTATATTTGACCTCTCAGCTTCCCTATCAAATCTAAACAGTATATTTGGCCTCTCAGCTTCCCTATCAAATCTAAACAGTATATTTGACCTCTCAGCTTCCATATCAAATCTTAACAGTATATTTGACCTCTCAGCTTCCATATCAAATCTAAACAGTATATTTGACCTCTCAGCTTCCCTATCAAATCTAAACAGTATATTTGACCTCTCAGCTTCCCTATCAAATCTAAACAGTATATTTGACCTCTCAGCTTCCCTATCAAATCTAAACAGTATATTTGACCTCTCAGCTTCCCTATCAAATCTAAACAGTATATTTGACATCTCAGCATTCCCTATCAAATCTAAACAGATATTTGATCTCTCAGCTTCCCTATCAAATCTAAACAGTATATTTGACCTCTCAGCTACCCTATCAAATCTAAACAGTATATTTGACCTCTCAGCTTCCCTATCAAATCTAAACAGTATATTTGACCTCTCAGCTTCCCTATCAAATCTAAACAGTATATTTGACATCTCAGCATTCCCTATCAAATCTAAACAGTATATTTGGCCTCTCAGCTTCCCTATCAAATCTAAACAGTATATTTGACCTCTCAGCTTCCCTATCAAATCTAAACAGTATATTTGACCTCTCAGCTTCCCTATCAAATCTAAACAGTATATTTGACCTCTCAGCTTCCCTATCAAATCTAAACAGTATATTTGACCTCTCAGCTTCCCTATCAAATCTAAAAATGTCAAGCAGACAACCTAAGAAAGTTAATAACAATGACAAATGGTTTGATGAAGAATGCAAAAACCTCAGAAAGAAATAGAGAAACCTGTCCAACCAAAAACATAGAGACCCTGGAAAACCTGAGTCTACGCCTTCACTATGGTGAATCACTAAAACAATACAGAAATACACTACGGAAAAAGAAGGAACAGCACGTCAGAAATCAGCTCAATGTAATTGAAGAATCCATAGACTCTAACCACTTCTGGGAAAATTGGAAAACACTAAACAAACAACACCACGAAGAATTATCTATCCAAAATGGAGATGTGTGGATAAACCACTTCTCCAATCTGATTGGCTCTATAACAAAGAACAAACAGCAAAAACATATTCATGATCAATTACAAATCTTACGATCAAATATTAAAGACGACCAGAACCCACTGGATTCTCCAATTACCTTGAATGAGCTACAGGACAAAATATGTGTTGATGATATCATAAATTAAATTATAAAATATACAGACCACAAATTCCAATTGGCTGTACTAAAACTCTTTAATAACATCATCCTCAGCTCTGGCATCTTCCCCAATATTTGGAACCAAGAACTGATCACCCCCAATCCACAAAAGTGGAGACAAATTTGACCCCAATAACTACCGTTGGGATATGCGTCGACAGCAGCCTTGGTGAAAATCCTCTGCATTATCATTAACAGCAGACTCATACATTTCCTCAGTGAAAACAATGTACTGAGAAAAGTGTGCAAAGCTGTCATCAAGGCAAAGGATGTCTACTTTGAAGAATCTAAAATCTAAAATATATTTAGATGTGTTTAACACTTTTTCTGGTTACTACATGATTCCATATGTGTTATTTCATAGTTTTGATGTCTTCACTATTATTCTACAATGTAGAAAATAGTAAAAAATGAAGAAAAACCCTGGAATGAGTAGGTGTGTCCAAACTTTTGACTGGTACTGTATCTATCAACAAATTTGCGCGGGACACTAGAACAGTCTGCAGCACCCCGCCTCAACCTACTAGAATCTGAAGTCAAATGTCTACTGTTTGCTGATGATCTGGTGCTTCTGTCCCCAACCAAGAAGGGCCTACAGCAGCACCTAGATCTTCTGCACAGATTCTGTCAGACCTTTGGCCCTGACAGTAAATCCCAGTTCCCAGGACTAGGAATACAAATTCCATCTAGACACTAGAAAACTAAACACACTAGAGGTCGACCGATTCTGATTTTCCAACGACGATAATCGATACAGAGGATGAGGACTGAAAAAAGGTGTTTCTTTTAACTTGAGACTTCCATATTCCCAGGGAAGACGTTTTAGGTTGTAGTTATTATAGGAATTATGACGTTTCGACTTTGACTATTGGATGTTCTTATAGGCACTTTAGTTGACAGGCTTGAAGTCATAAACAGCGCTGTGCTGTTGCTAAAGCATTGCTAAGAGCTGCTGGCAAAACGCAGTAAAGTGCTGTTTGAATGAATGCTTACGAGCCTGCTGCTGCCTACCACCGCTCAGTCAGACTGCTCTATCAAATATCAAATCATAGACTTAGTTATAATAAACACACAGAAATACGAGCCTCAGGTCATTGATATGGTCAAATCCGGAAACGATCATTTCGAAAACAAAACGTTTATTATTTCAGTGAAATACGGAACCGTTCGGTATTTTATCTAACGGGTGGCATCCATCAGTCTAAATATTGCTGTTACATTGCACAACCTTCAATGTTATGTCATAAATTATGTAAATTTCTGGCAAAATAATGACGGTATTTGTTATGAAGAATCACAGTTCGCAACGAGCCAGGCGACCCAAACTGTTGCATTTACTCTGACTCTGCTTGCAATGAACACAAGATAAATGACACAATTTCACCTGGTTAATATTGCCTGCCAACCTGGATTTATTTGAACTAAATATGCAGGTTTAAAAAATATGTGCTTATGTGTATTGATTTTAAGAAAGGCATTGATGTTTATGGTTGGGGTACATTTGTGCAACTAATGCGCTTTTTGTAAAGTCATCTCCCGTTTGGCGAAGTTGAAGTAGGCTGTGATTCGATGATAAATGTACAGGCACCGCATCGATTATATGTAACGCAGGACAAGCTAGTTAACCTGGTAATATCATCAACCACGTGTCGTTAACTAGTGATTATGTGAAGATTGGTTGTTTTTTTAATAAGATCAGTTTAATGCTAGCTAGCAACTCGCTCATTGCAGCCACAAGGTCCTTTTGACGCTGCACTAGCGTAACAGGTGGTCAGCCTGCCCGTTTCCTCGTGGATTGCAGCCTGTCAGTTTCCTCATGGATTGCAGCCTGCCATGCAGTTTCCTCGTGGATTGCAGCCTGCCAGTTTCCTCGTGGATTGCAGCCTGCCAGTTTCCTCATGGATTGCAGCCTGCCAGTTTCCTCATGGATTGCAGCCTGCCAGTTTCCTCATGGATTGCAGCCTGCCAGTTTCCTCATGGATTGCAGCCTGCCAGTTTCCTCATGGATTGCAGCCTGCCATGCAGTTTCCTCATGGATTGCAGCCTGCCAGTTTCCTCATGGATTGCAGCCTGCCATGCAGTTTCCTCATGGATTGCAGCCTGCCAGTTTCCTCATGGATTGCAGCCTGCCAGTTTCCTCATGGATTGCAGCCTGCCAGTTTCCTCATGGATTGCAGCCTGCCAGTTTCCTCATGGATTGCAGCCTGCCATGCAGTTTCCTCATGGATTGCAGCCTGCCAGTTTCCTCATGGATTGCAGCCTGCCAGTTTTCTCATGGATTGCAGCCTGCCATGCAGTTTCCTCATGGATTGCAGCCTGCCAGTTTCCTCATGGATTGCAGCCTGCCATGCAGTTTCCTCATGGATTGCAGCCTGCCAGTTTCCTCATGGATTGCAGCCTGCCAGTTTCCTCATGGATTGCAGCCAGCCAGTTTCCTCATGGATTTCAGCCTGCCAGTTTCCTCGTGGATTGCAGCCTGCCAGTTTCCTCGGGGATTACAGCCTGCCAGTTTCCTCGGGGATTGCAGCCTGCCAGTTTCCTCATGGATTACAGCCTGCCCGTTTCCTCATGGATTACAGCCTGCCAGTTTCCTCATGGATTGCAGCCTGCCAGTTTCCTCGTGGATTGCAGCCTGCCAGTTTCCTCATGGATTACAGCCTGCCAGTTTCCTCATGGATTACAGCCTGCCAGTTTCCTCGTGGATTGCAGCCTGCCATGGATTGCAATGTAATCGGCGTCCGAAATAGGCAGATTACCGATTGTTGTGAAAAATTGAAATCGCCCCTTATTAAATCGGCCAAGGTCGACCTTAAACATCAGCGCCACAGGTAACTTCCACAAAGGTGTGAACGATCTGAGAGACAAGGCAAGAATGGCCTTCTATGCCATCAAAAGGAACATAAAATTTAACATACCAATTAGGATCTGGCAAAAAAATACTTGAATAAGGTACAGAACCCATTGCCCTTTATGGTTGTGAGGTCTGGGGTCCGCTCACCAACCAAGAATTCACAAAATTGAGACTCTGCATGCAGAATTCTGCAAAAATATCCCCAGTATACAACATAAAACACCAAATAATGCATGCAGAGCAGAATTAGGGCGATTTCCTCTGTCAAAATCCATAAAAGAGCAAATCAATTCTATCTAAACACCTAAAAAATAAGTGATTCTCAAACCCTCACTCACAGGCAGGTGAACCTGGAAACAAGTCCCCTCAGCCAGCTGGTCCTGGGACTCTGTTCACAAACACAAACAGAGCCCCAGGACAGCAGCACAATTAGACCCAACCAAATCATGAGAAAACTACAATATAATTACATGAAACATTGGAAAGAATTAACAAAAAAAACAAAAGCAAACTAGAATGCTCTCTGGTCCTAAACAGAGAGTACACAGTGACAGAATACCTGACCACTGTGACTGACCCTAAACAGAGAGTACACAGTGGCAGAATACCTGACCACTGTGACTGACCCTAAACAGAGAGTACACAGTGGCAGAATACCTGACCACTGTGACTGACCCTAAACAGAGAGTACACAGTGGCAGAATACCTGACCACTGTGACTGACCCTAAACAGAGAGTACACAGTGGCAGAATACCTGACCACTGTGACTGACCCTAAACAGAGAGTACACAGTGGCAGAATACCTGACCACTGTGACTGACCCTAAACAGAGAGTACACAGTGGCAGAATACCTGACCACTGTGACTGACCCTAAACAGAGAGTACACAGTGGCAGAATACCTGACCACTGTGACTGACCCTAAACAGAAAGTACACAGTGGCAGAATACCTGACCACTGTGACTGACCCTAAACAGAGAGGACACAGTGGCAGAATACCTGACCACTGTGACTGACCCTAAACAGAGAGTACACAGTGGCAGAATACCTGACCACTGTGACTGACCCTAAACAGAGAGTACACAGTGGCAGAATACCTGACCACTGTGACTGACCCTAAACAGAGAGTACACAGTGGCAGAATACCTGACCACTGTGACTGACCCTAAACAGAGAGTACACAGTGGCAGAATACCTGACCACTGTGACTGACCCTAAACAGAGAGTACACAGTGGCAGAATACCTGACCACTGTGACTGACCCTAAACAGAGAGGACACAGTGGCAGAATACCTGACCACTGTGACTGACCCTAAACAGAGAGGACACAGTGGCAGAATACCTGACCACTGTGACTGACCCTAAACAGAGAGGACACAGTGGCAGAATACCTGACCACTGTGACTGACCCTAAACAGAGAGTACACAGTGGCAGAATACCTGACCACTGTGACTGACCCTAAACAGAGAGTACACAGTGGCAGAATACCTGACCACTGTGACTGACCCTAAACAGAGAGTACACAGTGGCAGAATACCTGACCACTGTGACTGACCCTAAACAGAGAGGACACAGTGGCAGAATACCTGACCACTGTGACTGACCCTAAACAGAGAGGACACAGTGGCAGAATACCTGACCACTGTGACTGACCCTAAACAGAGAGGACACAGTGGCAGAATACCTGACCACTGTGACTGACCCTAAACAGAGAGGACACAGTGGCAGAATACCTGACCACTGTGACTGACCCTGAACAGAGAGGACACAGTGGCAGAATACCTGACCACTGTGACTGACCCTAAACAGAGAGGACACAGTGGCAGAATACCTGACCACTGTGACTGGTCCTAAACAGAGAGTACACAGTGGCAGAATACCTGACCACTGTGACTGACCCTGAACAGAGAGGACACAGTGGCAGAATACCTGACCACTGTGACTGACCCTGAACAGAGAGGACACAGTGGCAGAATACCTGACCACTGTGACTGACCCTAAACAGAGAGGACACAGTGGCAGAATACCTGACCACTGTGACTGACCCTAAACAGAGAGGACACAGTGGCAGAATACCTGACCACTGTGACTGACCCTAAACAGAGAGTACACAGTGGCAGAATACCTGACCACTGTGACTGACCCTAAACAGAGAGTACACAGTGGCAGAATACCTGACCACTGTGACTGACCCTAAACAGAGAGTACACAGTGGCAGAATACCTGACCACTGTGACTGACCCTAAACAGAGAGTACACAGTGGCAGAATACCTGACCACTGTGACTGACCCTAAACAGAGAGGACACAGTGGCAGAATACCTGACCACTGTGACTGACCCTAAACAGAGAGGACACAGTGGCAGAATACCTGACCACTGTGACTGACCCTAAACAGAGAGGACACAGTGGCAGAATACCTGACCACTGTGACTGACCCTAAACAGAGAGGACACAGTGGCAGAATACCTGACCACTGTGACTGACCCTGAACAGAGAGGACACAGTGGCAGAATACCTGACCACTGTGACTGACCCTAAACAGAGAGTACACAGTGGCAGAATACCTGACCACTGTGACTGGTCCTAAACAGAGAGTACACAGTGGCAGAATACCTGACCACTGTGACTGGTCCTAAACAGAGAGTACACAGTGGCAGAATACCTGACCACTGTGACTGACCCTAAATTACACCACTGTAAATACAACCTATATTTGTTTATTTATTTTCCCTTTTGTACTTTAACTATTTGCACATTGTTACAACACTGTACAAAGCCAATGTTTACTCACCTCTCATCCCCCCCTCCTCCCATTCTTTCCTCTCCTCTCCCCTTCTCTTCTCCCCTCCCCTCTCATCCCCTCCTCTCCCCTTCTCTTCTCTCCTCTTCTCCCCTCTCCTCTCATTCTTTCCTCTCCTCTCCCCTTCTCCCCTCTCCTCTCATCCCCCCTCCTCCCATCCTCTCCTTTCCCCTTATCTTCTCCCCTCTCATCCTCACTCCTCCCATCCTCTCCCCTTCTCCCCTCTCCTCCCCCCTCCTCCCATCCTCTCCCATTCTCTCCCCTCTCCTCCTCTCCTCTCCTCTCCTCTCCTCTCCTCTCCTCTCCTCTCCTCTCCTCTCCTCTCCTCTCCTCTCATCTCATCTCATCTCATCTCATTTCATCTCATCTCCTCTCCTCTCCTCTCCTCTCCTCTCATCTCATCTCATCTCCATCAGTCTGGTATGTAAACATCTCAGTTGTCTGTTCTCTGTTAGCTCTGTCTGGAATCTGCATTCAGCTCCGCTCTGTTTTCTATTAGCCCTGTCTGACTCTGAGGCGGCTTGCTCGGTTCCTGCCGGCATCCCAAATCGTACCCTATTCCCTATATAGTGCTCTACTTTAAATGGTACCCTATTCCCTATATAGTGCACTACTTACTACTTTTGACTGGCCTAAAGTTGTGCCTTCTATAGAGAATAGGGTTCCATTTGCGATGCAGATCTCATCCTCAGACTTGACTCTGCTGTGGCCTGACCCTGCTGTGGCCTGACCCTGCTGTGGCCTGACCCTGCTGTGGCCTGACCCTGCTGTGGCCTGACTCTGCTGTGGCCTGACTCTGCTGTGGCCTGACTCTGCTGTGGCCTGACTCTGCCGTGGCCTGACTCTGCCGTGGCCTGACCCTGCCGTGGCCTGACTCTGCCGTGGCCTGACCCTGCCGTGGCTTGACCCTGCCGTGGCCTGACCCTGCCGTGGCCTGACTCTGCTGTGGCCTGACTCTGCTGTGGCCTGACCCTGCTGTGGCCTGACTCTGCTGTGGCCTGACTCTGCTGTGGCCTGACTCTGCTGTGGCCTGACTCTGCTGTGGCCTGACTCTGCTGTGGCCTGACCCTGCTGTGGCCTGACTCTGCTGTGGCCTGACTCTGCGCCGAGGCCTGACTCTGCTCCGAGGCCTGACTCTGCTCCGAGGCCTGACTCTGCTCCGAGGCCTGACTCTGCTCTGAGGCCTGACTCTGCTGAGGCCTGACTCTGCTCCGAGGCCTGACTCTGCTGTGGCCTGACTCTGCTGTGGCCTGACTCTGCTGTGGCCTGACTCTGCTGTGGCCTGACTCTGCTGTGGCCTGACTCTGCTGTGGCCTGACTCTGCTGTGGCCTGACTCTGCTGTGGCCTGACTCTGCTCCGAGGCCTGACTCTGCTGTGGCCTGACTCTGCTGTGGCCTGACTCTGCTGTGGCCTGACTCTGCTGTGGCCTGACTCTGCTGTGGCCTGACTCTGCTGTGGCCTGACCCTGCTGTGGCCTGACTCTGCTGTAACCTGACTCTGCTGTGGCCTGACTCTGCTCCGAGGCCTGACTCTGCTGTGGCCTGACTCTGCTGTGGCCTGACCCTGCTGTGGCCTGACTCTGCTGTAACCTGACTCTGCTGTGGCCTGACTCTGCTCCGAGGCCTGACTCTGCTGTGGCCTGACTCTGCTGTGGCCTGACCCTGCTGTGGCCTGACTCTGCTGTAACCTGACTCTGCTGTGGCCTGACTCTGCTCCGAGGCCTGACTCTGCTGTGGCCTGACTCTGCTGTGGCCTGACCCTGCTGTGGCCTGACTCTGCTGTAACCTGACTCTGCTGTGGCCTGACTCTGCTCCGAGGCCTGACTCTGCTCCGAGGCCTGACTCTGCTGTGGCCTGACTCTGCTCCGAGGCCTGACTCTGCTCCGAGGCCTGACTCTGCTCCGAGGCCTGACTCTGCTCCGAGGCCTGACTCTGCTCCGAATAAAAAAAAGTAAATCATAATAATAATAATTGCACTACATATGGAGGGTGCCATTTGGGACACAAGCTTGGTATATTGGCTGTAAACTCTCTCAGTTTTCTGTTACCTAAGTTGCGAACATTACCATCCTATTCCCTATGTCATGCACTACTGTTGACACACTGGGTCTATACTATAGGGTGCACTATAGGGGGATGTACTATAGGATGGTGTACTATAGGGTGGTGTACTATAGGGTGTACTATAGGGTGGTGTACTATAGGGTGGTGTACTATAGGATGGTGTACTATAGGATGGTGTACTATAGGTTGGTGTACTATAGGGTGTACTATAGGGTGGTGTACTATAGGGTGGGGTACTATAGGGTGGTGTACTATAGGGTGTACTATAGGGTGGGGTACTATATAGTGTACTATAGGGTGGGGTACTATAGGGTGTACTATAGGGTGGTGTACTATAGGGTGGTGTACTATAGGGTGGTGTACTATATAGTGTACTATAGGGTGGGGTACTATAGGGTGTACTATAGGGTGGTGTACTATAGGGTGGGGTACTATAGGGTGGTGTACTATAGGGCGGTGTCCTATAGGGTGGTGTACTATAGGGTGTACTATAGGGTGGTGTACTATAGGGTGTACTATAGGGTGGTGTACTATATAGTGTACTATAGGGTGGGGTACTACAGGGTGTACTATAGGGTGGTGTACTATATAGTGTACTATAGGGTGGGGTACTATAGGGTGTACTATAGGGTGGTGTACTATAGGGTGGGGTACTATAGGGTGGTGTACTATAGGGTGGGGTACTATAGGGTGGTGTACTATAGGGTGTACTATAGGGTGGTGTACTATATAGTGTACTATAGGATGGTGTACTATAGGGTGTACTATAGGGTGGAGTACTATAGGGTGTACTATAGGGTTGTGTACTATATAGTGTACTATAGGATGGTGTACTATAGGGTGTACTATAGGGTGGAGTACTATAGGGTGGTGTACTATATAGTGTACTATAGGGTTGTGTACTATATAGTGTACTATAGGATGGTGTACTATAGGTTGGTGTACTATAGGGTGTACTATAGGGTGGTGTACTATAGGGTGGGGTACTATAGGGTGGTGTACTATAGGGTGTACTATAGGGTGGTGTACTATATAGTGTACTATAGGTTGGTGTACTATAGGGTGTACTATAGGGTGGTGTACTATAGGGTGGGGTACTATAGGGTGGTGTACTATAGGGTGTACTATAGGGTGGTGTACTATATAGTGTACTATAGGGTGGGGTACTATAGGGTGTACTATAGGGTGGTGTACTATAGGGTGGGGTACTATAGGGTGGTGTATTATAGGGTGTACTATAGGGTGTACTATAGGGAATAGAATGCCATATGACTAGGTATCCCCCCTCTCCCTTTCCATGGGGGCTGCAGGTAGCCTAGTGGTTAAGAGCGTTGGGCCAGTAACCCGGAAAGTTCGCTGGTTAGAATCCCCAAACCGACTAGGTCTGTCGATGCGCCCTCGAGCAAAGCCACTTCACCCTAATAGCTCTTGTCAGTTGCTCTCGGTAAAGAGCGTCTACTACAACGTAAATGTAAAATGGGACCCAGATCCCTTATATTACCTAATGTGAAAGTTCTGAATGTTGACGTTCTTGTAAGGAGCAGTCTTCCTCTGGCACCACAGAAGAAGACCCTCTTTAGCTGATGTTTCTGTGGGTGGATAAAAACAAATCAACAAGAAGTTAGTTAGTTCGGGTTCGGCACCACTACAGACCCTGGTTTGATTCCCGGGCTGTATCACAACCAGCCGTGTTGGGGAGTCCCATAGGGCGGCGCACAATTGGCACGGCTTCGTCCTTTTAACTGGCACGCCTAGTTAAATAAACGTTGAATTAAAAACATGTGCTGTGCCATTGTCTTAAATGGAACACTGTTCCCAAGGGGCCCTTGTCTAAAGTAGTGCACTACATAGGGAATAGGGTGCTAAGTAGTGCACTACATAGGGAATAGGGGTGCCATTTAAGACCCAGGTTTAACCTGGACTGTTTCTATTTAACCCGTTTGAACTAATCACATTTAACCAGTCTGAATGAATCACATTGTGGCTGTAGGGAGTTTTCAAATCAGAGTGGTAGTCATGTGTCATCTCTGAAACATCTGAAACTTCTCTGAAACATCTCTGAAACATCTGAAACTTCTCTGAAACATCTCTGAAACATCTCAAACATCTCTGAAACATCTCTGAAACATCTCAAACATCTCTGAAACATCTCAAACATCTCTGAAACATGTCAAGCATCTCTGAAACATCTCAAGCATCTCTGAAACATCTCAAACATCTCTGAAATATCTCAAACATCTCTGAAACATCTCAAACATCACTGAAACATCTCAAACATCTCTGAAACATCTCAAGCATCTCTGAAACATCTCAAGCATCTCTGAAACATCTCAAACATCTCTGAAACATCTCAAACATCTCTAAAACATGTCAAGCATCTCTGAAACATCTCAAACATCTCTGAAATATCTCAAACATCTCTGAAACATCTGAAACATCTCTGAAACATCTGAAACATCTCTGAAACATCTCAAACATCTCTGAAACATCTCAAACATGTCACGTCTGCACATAAAGGAAGATTTGGTTTAATTAGATCGAAACACTAGTAGGAAGAATGTCAGTATTAGTTGCCATCGACAGAGTCCCTTCAGCCGACCGAGAAAGACATCGACATCCTGGTACCTTCCACAGAGATATCCTGGATGGCGAAGCGAAGGATTATGGTCCAGATCATTCCCAGGGTCATTTTAGCGTTGCCGTCGACGATCTCTGCAGGAGAGGAGAGGGAGACCATGTTGGTGTGAGTTTATATTTACAGTTCACTGTTTCACAGTAGAGCAGATCCACTGCTGGTGAACAGGATAACACTGAGTTCATTTACAGAAGTTCTGGATCAATCCGTCAATAGTTTGTCTGTGGTGATCAGGCAGCATCAAACTAGCAGACTCTTTTGAGTCATTGCTGTCCGATGATGTTGTTGATGATGTGAACCCTCTCCTCCTACTCTCTCTAGGTCACCCTGCCGCTCCTCTCCTCCCCAAATGAATCATATGTTTCTACCTCCTGATCTCAGAAAACACAGCTAGGATACACAGTGTATGTGTTAGACAGTCACTGAACTGAACTGGGGCGGCAGGTAGCCTAGTGGTTAGAGCGTTGGACGAGTAAACGAAAGGTTGCTAGATTGAATCCCCGAGCTGACAAAATCTGTCTTTCTGCCCCTGAACAAGGCACTGTTCCTAGGACCCTGTTCCCTAGGACCCTGCTCCCTGTTCCCTAGGACCCTGTTCCCTAGGACCCTGTTCCCTAGGACCCTGCTACCTAGGACCCTGCTCCCTAGGACCATGTTCCCCAGGATCCAGCTCCCTTTTCCCTAGGACCCTGTTCCCTAGGACCCTGTTCGCTAGGACCCTGCTCCCTAGGACCCTGCTCCCTAGGACCCTGTTCACTAGGACCCTGTTCACTAGGACCCTGTTCCCTAGGACCCTGTTCCCTAGCACCCTGCTCCCTAGCACCCTGTTCCCTAGGACCCTTCTCCCTAGGACCCTGCTCCCTAGGACCCTGCTCCCCAGGACACTGTTCCCTAGGACCCTGTTTCCTAGGACCCTGTTCCCTAGGACCCTGCTCCCTAGGACCCTGCTCCCTAGGACCCTGCTCCTTAGGACCATGTTCCCCAGGATCCAGCTCCCTTTTCCCTAGGACCCTGTTCCCTAGGACCCTGTTCCCTAGGACCCTGCTCCCTAGGACCCTGTTCCCTAGGACCCTGCTCCCTAGGACCCTGTTCCCCAGGATCCAGCACCCTGTTCCATAGGACGCTGCTCCCTAAGACCCTGTTCCCTAGGACCCTGCTCCCTAAGACCCTGTTCCCTAGGACCCTGCTACCTAGGACCCTGTTCCCTAGGACCCTGTTCCCCAGGATCCAGCACCCTGTTCCCTAGGACGCTGCTCCCAAGAACCCTGTTCCCTAGGACCCTGCTCCCTAGGACCCTGCTCCCTAGGACACTGTTCCCTAGGACCCTGCTCCCTAGGACCCTGCTCCCTAGCACCCTGTTCCCTAGGACCCTACTCCCAAAGGCACTGTTCCCTAGGACCCTGTTCCCTAGGACCCTGTTACATAGGACCCTGCTCCCAAAGACACTGTTCCCTAAGACCCTGTTCCCTAGGACCCAGCACCCTGTTCCATAGGACGCTGCTCCCTAGGATCCTGTTCCCTAGGACCCTGTTCCCTAGGACCCATAGACATATTCTATACATGCTCCCAAAAATGTAATGGGTAAAGCATCTATAAAGTGTGCAAGGGTCTCTGGTCAAATGCAGTGCACTCAATAGGGAGGCATTTTGGACGAAACCACCCTGTCTCCTGTCACTAACCCCTTACCCCCACCACCTCACATGGCCCTCTGCCTGCCCTGCCGCCTTCCATGAGCTGTAGCCTCTGTTATTAGTTTCCACAGCCTGAACTACTGCCCCCACCCCTCGTCCAGTCAAACTGCCTTCTAACAAGCCTAGGCTAACTGTATCCAGCCCCCTGTCCTGGCCCCCGCTCCCTCCGCAGTTCCCTAGGACCCTGTTCCCTAAGACCCTGTTCCCTAGAACCCTGCTCCCTAGAACCCTGTTCCCTAGGACCCTGCTCCTTAGGACCCTGCTCCCTAGGACCCTGCTCCCTAGGACCCTGTTCCCCAGGATCCAGCTCCCTTTTCCCTAGGACCCTGTTCCCTAGCACCCTGTTCCCTAGAACCCTGCTCCCTAGGACCCTGTTCCCTAGGACCCTGCTCCCTAGGACCCTGCTCCCTAGGACCCTGTTCCCCAGGATCCAGCACCCTGTTCCATAGGACGCTGCTCGCTAAGACCCTGTTCCCTAGGACCCTGCTCCCTAGGACCCTGCTCCCTAGGACCCTGCTACCTAGGACCCTGTTCCCTAGGACCCTGTTCCCCAGGATCCAGCACCCTGTTCCCTAGGACGCTGCTTCCTAGAACCCTGTTCCCTAGGACCCTGCTCCCTAGGACACTGTTCCCTAGGACCCTGCTCCCTAGGACCCTGCTCCCTAGGACCCTGCTCCCTAGGACCCTGTTCCCTAGGACCTTGTTCCCTAGGACCCTGTTCCCTAGGACCCTGCTCCCTAGGACCCTGCTCCCTAGCACCCTGTTCCCTAGGACCCTACTCCCAAAGACACTGTTCCCTAGGACCCTGTTCCCTAGGACCCTGCTGTTACCTAGGACCCTTTTCCCTAGGACCCTGCTCCCAAAGACACTGTTCCCTAAGACCCTGTTCCCTAGGACCCAGCACCCTGTTCCATAGGACGCTGCTCCCTAGGATCCTGTTCCCTAGGACCCTGTTCCCTAGGACCCATAGACATATTCTATACATGCTCCCAAAAATGTAATGGGTAAAGCATATATAAAGTGTGCAAGGGTCTCTGGTCAAATGCAGTGCACTCAATAGGGAGGCATTTTGGACGAAACCACCCTGTCTCCTGTCACTAACCCCTTACCCCCACCACCTCACATGGCCCTCTGCCTGCCCTGCCGCCTTCCATGAGCTGTAGCCTCTGTTATTAGTTTCCACAGCCTGAACTACTGCCCCCACCCCTCGTCCAGTCAAACTGCCTTCTAACAAGCCTAGGCTAACTGTATCCAGCCCCCTGTCCTGGCCCCCGCTCCCTCCGCAGTCCCAGGGCAGCAAGGGTCCAAGAGGGGATTCCAATTGGCTAATCTGTCTGGAATGCAAGTCTGGTTTAGGCTTTTTTATTTTGGCTTCGCTGTGGATTAACCCCGGGAGAAGAAGAGAGGGAGAGAGAGAGATAGAGAGAAAGGGGGAGGGAGAGAGAGAGAGAAGGAGAGGCCGAGAGAGAGACAGGGGGAGGGAGAGAGAGAGAGAAGGAGAGGCCGAGAGAGAGACAGAGGCAGAGACAGAGAGAGACAGACAGAGAGAAAGATGGGGAGAGGGGGGGGGGGGGGGGGGAGAGCAGGAACCAAGACATCATCAAGGAAATCAGAAATACAGACATTGTCATCCTACAAGAAACATGGCATAGAGGAGATGGAAACACTGGTTGCCCTCTAGGTTACAGAGAGCTGGTAGTCCCATCCATCAAACTACCAGGTCTGAAATTATGCTAATTTGGTATACAGCAGACCTAACTCACTCCATTAAATTAATCAAAACAGGAACATTTTACATCTGGCTAGAAATTAATAAGGAAATTATCTCAACAGAGAAAAATGTCCTCATGTGTGCTACCTATATCCCCCCACTAGAATCCCCATATTTTAATGAAGACAGCTTCTCCATCCTGGAGGGGGAAATCAATCATTTCCAGGCCCAGGGACATGTACTAGTCTGTGGAAAGCTAAATGCCAGAACTGAACAAGAACCTGACACCATCAGCACACAGGGGGACAAACACCTAACTGGAGGTGACAGCATTCCTTCCTCCATATGGCCCCCTAGACACTATGACAACACTACCAACAAAAACGGGTCACAACTCCTGCACCTCTGTCGCACGCTGGGTATGTACAGTTTAAATCGGAAGTTTACATTCACCTTAGCCAAATACATTTAAACTCAGTTTTTCACAATTCCTGACATTTAATCCTAGTAAATTTCCCTGTCTTAGGTCAGTTAGGATCACCACTTGATTCTAAGAATGTGAAATGTCAGAATAATATTAGAGAGAATGATTTATTTCAGCTTTTATTTCTTTCATCACATTCCCAGTGGGTCAGAAGTTTACATAAACTCAATTAGTATTTGGTAGCGTTGCCTGTAAATTGTTTAACTTGGATCAAACGTTTTGGGTAGCCTTCCACAAGTTTCCCACAATAAGTTGGATGAATTCCTCCTGACAGAGCTGGTGTAACTGAGTCAGGTTTGTAGGCCTCCTTGCTCGCACACGCTTTTTCAGTTCTGTCCACATGTTTTCTATGGGATTGAGGTCCGGGCTTCGTGATGGCCACTCCAATACCTTGACTTTGTTGTCCTTAAGCCATTTTGCCACAACTTTGGAAGTATGCTTGGGGTCATTGTCCATTTGGAAGACCCATTTGCGACCAAGTTTCTTCTCTTCTTCGTCCACCCCCGTGCTTCACGGTTGGAATGTTGTTCTTCGGCTTGCAAGCCTCCCTATTTTTCCTCCAAACATAACGATGGTCATTATGGCCAAACAGTTCTATTTTTGTTTCATCAGACCAGAGGACATTTCTCCAAAAAGTATGATCTTTGTCCCCATGTGCAGTTGCAAACCGTAGTCTGGCATTTTTTATGACGGTTTTGGAGCAGTGTCTTCTTCCTTGATGAGAGGCCTTTCAGGTTACGTCGATATAGGACTCGTTTTACTGTGGATATAGATACTTGTACCTGTTTCCTCCAGCATCTTCACAAGGTCCTTTGCTGTTGTTCTGGGATTGATTTGCACTTTTCGCACCAAAGTACGTTCATCTCTAGGAGACAGAACACGTCTCCTTCCTGAGCGGTATGACGGCTGCGTGGTCCCATGGTGTTTATACTTGCGTACTACTGTTTGTACAGATGAACGTGGTACCTTCAGCCGTTTGGAAATTGCTCCCAAGGATGAACCAGACTTGTGGAGGTCTACAATGATTTGGCTGATTTCTTTTGATTTTCCCATGATGTCAAACAAAGAGGCACTGAGATTGAAGGTAGGCCTTGAAATACTTCCACAGGTACACCTCCAATTGACTCAAATTATGTCAATTAGCCTAACAGAAGCTTCTAAAACCATGACATCATTTCTGGAATTTTCCAAGCTGTTTAAAGGCACATCTGACCCACTGGAATTGTGATACAGTGAAATAATCTGTCTGTAAACAATTGTTGTAAAAATGACCTCCAAATGACTCAAATGATGTCAATAAACATTAATAAAATAAAAATATTCTACCTTTCAGCTTGAAATCTAAAAAGGTCAAGCAGACAACTTAAGGAAAAAAAGAGAAGTGGTTTGACGAAGAATGCAAAAACCTAAGAAAGAAATAGAGAAACCTGTCCAACCAAAAACATAGAGACCCTGGAAAACCTGAGTCTACGCCTTCACTATGGTGAATCACTAAAACAATACAGAAATACCCTACGGAAAAAGAAGGAACAGCACGTCAGAAATCAGCTCAATGTAATTGAAAAATCCATAGAATCTAACCACTTCTGGGAAAATTGGAAAACACTAAACAAACAACACCACGAAGAATTAAAGACAGAAAGAGAGATTAAGAGACAGACAGAGAGAGAGAGAGAGACAGACAGGGAGAGACAGACAGTCAGACAGCCAGAAAAACTGACAGGCAGAGAGATAGGGGACCCCAGCGAGTAGGGGGGTGGGGCAGATGGGTCAGATCCATTAATTGACCCTCAGGCTGTAATCAATGAATCTCTTTAGCTCAGCTTCTGAGTGGTAGGAGAGGAGATGGGGGAGGGTAATAGAGGGAAACTGACAGGCAGACAGAGAGAGATAGGGGACCCCAGCGAGTAGGGGGGTGGGGCAGATGGGTCAGATCCATTCATTTACCCTCAGGCTGTAATCAATGAATCTCTTTAGCTCAGCTTCTGAGGGGTAGGAGAGGAGATGGGGGAGGGGAACCCAACAATGGTTTTGAGGGATGCGGTCATGTGTGAAGCTACAAGTGTGATCGCCACGGACACAGTGACACAGACACACACACACACACACACACAGACACACACACAGATACACACACAGTAAAGTCCAGAGGGCCTGGTTGCTGACAGTGTCTGAGAGGAGAGGTTGTTTGGGGTTTTCAGCTAAAGGGAATAAAATGCCTTCGGAAAGTATTCAGACCCCTTGACTTTTTCCACATTTTATTAGATTACAGCCTTATTCTAAAATTGATTAAATTGTTTTTTCCCCTCATCAATCTACACACAATACCCCATAATACCCCATAATGACAAAGCAATAGTTTGATAGTTGATCGTTTTTCATTTACATAAGTATTCAAACCGCTTACTCAGTACTTTGTTGAAGCACCTTTGGCAGCGATTACAGTCTAGCGTTTTCTTGGGTATGAAACTACAAGCTTTTCACCCCTGTATTTGGGGAGTTTCTCCCATTCTTCTCTGCAGACCCTCTCAAGCTCTGTCAGGTTGGAGGGGGAGCGTTGCGGCACAGCTATTTTCAGGACTCTCCAGAGATACTCAATCGGGTTCAAGTACGGGCAACTCAAGGACATTCAGAGACTTGTACCAAAGCCAATCCTGCTTTATCTTGGCTGTGTCCTTAGGTGTCGTTGTCCTGTTGGAAGGTGAACCTTTGCCTCTAGTCTGAGGTCCTGAGCGCTCTGGAGCAGATTTTCATCAAGGATCTCTTTGTACTTTGCAACATTCATCTTTTCCTCAATCCTGACTAGTCTCCCTGCCTCTGGAAACATCCCTACAGCATGATGCTGTCACCACCATGCTTCGCCGTAGGGATGGTGCCAGGTTTCCCCACAGCATGATGCTGTCACCACCATGCTTCACCGTAGGGATGGTGCCAGGTTTTCTCCAGACGTGACGTTTGGCATTCAGGCCAAAGAGTTCAAACTTGGTTTCATCAGACAAGATAATCTTGTTTCTCATGGTCTGAGTCTTTTTGCTCTTAATTATAATCAGAGGACTGATTGGCTAAGAGTTGAGGAGAGACTGACTGTATCACTTCTTGTTATAAGAAACATGAATGTGTTGAAAATCCCAAATTGTTTGCATAGTCAACTTACACACAGACCTGACACACACACTTACCCCACCAGACATGTCACCAGGGGTCTTTTCACAGTCCCCAAATCCAGAACAAATTCAAGAAAGCGTACAGTATTATATAGAGTCCTTATTGCATGGAACTTCCTTCCATCTCATATTGCTCAAATAAACAGCAAACCTGGTTTAAAAAAACAGATAAAGCAACACCTCACGGCAACAACGCCTCTCCCCTATTGGACCTAGATAGTTTGTGTGTATGCATTGATGTGTAGGCTACGTGTGTCTTTTACAAAAATGTATATAGTTCTGTCCTTGAGCTGTTCTTGTCTAATGATGTTATGTATTATGTCATTCTGTATTGTTTCATGTTTTGTGTTCTGTGTTCTGTGCTCTGTGTTCTGTGCTCTGTGTTCTGTGCTCTGTGTTCTGTGCTCTGTGTTCTGTGCTCTGTGTTCTGTGCTCTGTGCTCTGTGTTCTGTGCTCTGTGTTCTGTGCTCTGTGTTCTGTGCTCTGTGCTCTGTGCTCTGTGTTCTGTGTTCTGTGTTCTGTGTTCTGTGCTCTGTGTTCTGTGCTCTGTGTTCTGTGTTCTGTGCTCTGTGTTCTGTGCTCTGTGTTCTGTGTTCTGTGTTCTGTGTTCTGTGTTAACCACCAGGAAGAGTAGCTGCTGCTTTTGCAACAGCTAATGTGGATCCTAATAAAATACCAAAATACTCAAGTGTAAAAAAAGGGGGTCATTAGTAGCATTCGATTAACTGATTAACTAAAGGCTTGGGCGCTGTTGTGATGCAACCATGCTCTCGATGGTGCAGCTGTAGAACTTGTTGAGGATCTGAGGACCCATGCCAAATCTTTTCAGTCTCCTGAGGGGGAATAGGTGTTGTCGTGCCCTCTTCACGACTGTCATGGTGTGTTTGGACCATGATAGTTTGTTAGTGATGTGAATGACAAGGAACTTGAAGTGATCGACCCACTCCACTACAGTAACGTCGATGTGAATGGGGGCGTGCTCGGCCCCCCCCCCCCCCTTTTCCTGTAGTCCACCGATCAGCTCTTTTGTTTTGCTCACGTTGAGGGAGAGTTTGTTGTCCTGGCAGGTCTCTGACCTCATCCCTGTAGGCTGTTCTCATCATTGTCGGTGATCAGACCTATCACCTCTGTGTTGTCGGCAAACTTAATGGATGGTGCTGTAGTCGTGGGTGAAGGAATGGACTAAGCGTAAAACCCCTGAGGGGCCCCATGTTGAGAATCTGTGTGGTGTGTTGCTACCTAACCACCTGGAGGGGGCCGTCAGGAAGTCCTGGATCAAGTTGCAGAGCCGCTTAGGATCCTTTAGTCTCAGGATCCTAAGCTTAGTGATGAGCGTTTATGGCACTATGGTGTTGAACGCTGAGCTGTAGTCAAAGAACAGCAGTCTCACGTAGGTGTTCCTTTTGTCCAGGTGGGAAAGGGCAGTGTGGAGTGCAATGGAGATTGCGTCATCTGTGGGTCTGTTGGGTCGGTATCAGATTGGAGTGGGTGTAGGGTTTCTGGGATAATGGTGTTGATGTGAGTCATGACCAGCCTTTCAAAGCACTTCATGGCTACAGACGTGAGTGCTGTGGGGCGGTAGTCATTTAGGCTAGTTACCTTGGCGTTCTTGGGCACAGGCACTATGGTGGTCTGCTTGAAACATGTAGGTATTACAGACTCGGTCAGGGAGAGGTTGAAAATGAAAGTGTAGACAGTTGCCAGTTGGTCAGCGCATGCTTGGAGTACGCTTTCGGGTAATCCGTCTGGCCCTGCGGCCTTGTGAATGTTGACCTGTTTAAAGGCCTCACGTCGGCTACGGAGAACGTGATCACACAGTCATCCGGAACAGCTGGTGTTCTCATTCATGGTTCAGCGTTGCTTGCTGTGAAGTGAGCATAGAAGGTATTTAGCTTGTCTGGTAGGCTCGTGTCACTGGGCAGCTCACGGCTGGGTTTCCTTTTGTAATCTGTAATAGTTTGCAAGCCCTGCCACATCCGAAGAACGTCAGAGCAGGTGTAGTAGGAATCAATCTTAGTCCTGTGTTGACGCTTTGCCTGTTTGATGGTTCATCTGAGGGCATATTGAGATTTCTTATAAGCTCCCAGATTAGTGTCCCGTTCCTTGAGAGCGGCAGCTCTAACCTTTAGCTCAGTGTGGATGTTGCCTGTAATCCATGGCTTCTAGTTGGGATATGTATGAACGGTCACTGTGGGGTTACTGAGGTGGTAAACTCCTCAATGCCATCGGATGAATCCCGGAACATATTCCAGTCTGTGCTAGCAAATCAGTCCTGTAGCTTAGCATCCACGTCATCAGACCACTTCTGTATTGAGCAAGACACTGGTGCTTCCTGCTTGAGGTTTTGCTTGTAAACAGGAATTAGGAGGATAGAATTATGGTTAGATTTGCCAAATGGAGGGTGAGTGAGAGCTTTGTATGCATCACTGTGTGTGGAGTAAAGGTGGTGTAGAGTTTTTTTTTCCTGAGGTAGCACATGTGACATACTGGTAGAAATGAGGTAAAACAGATTTAAGTTTTCCTGCTTTAAAGTCCCCGGCTACTTGTTTGTTCATGGCCTTATACAGCTCGTTGAGGGTGGTCCTAGTGCCAGCATCATTTTGTGGTGGTAAATAGATGGCTACGAAAAATACAGATGAAAACTCTTGGTAAATAGTGTGGTCTACAGCTTATCATGAGGTACTCTACCTCAGCCGAGAAAAACCTCGAGACATCTTTAATATCAGACGTTGCGCACCAGCTGTTGTTGACAAATAGACACACACCACCACCCCTCGTCTTACTGGAGGTTGCTGTTCTGTCATGCCGATGCAAGGAAAACCCAGCCAACTGTCCTCGTTCAGCCTCGACTCGGTGAAACATAAGATATTACAGTTTTTAATGTCCCGTTGGAAGGATAGTCTCGAACGAAGCTCATCCAGTTTATTCTCCAGTGATTGCACATTCACCAGTAGGACGGATGGTAAAGGTAAAGGTATCGGGCGTCTCCTCTTCAAGACAGGGATTTGGGCCTGGTCCGGTAGGAGCCGTTAATCTTTCGACCTCCAATTCGTTAAAGAAAAAAAACTTTGTCCAGTCCGAGATGAGTAACCGCTGTTCTGATGTCCAGAAGCTCGGTCAGAAGAGACGGTGGCGGAAACATTATGTGCAAAAATGGTTACAAACACAGCAAAAAAAAACATACAGAACAGCACGATTGGTTAGGAGCCCGTTAAAATGGCAGCAATCCCCTCCGGCGCCATCTTATCCATATTAGCCATCCGTCTTAGCTCCTCCTCCACATTTACTAGATTGTTTGAACAGTGCCTCTTTCTCGTGAAAACCAGTATGTAGGGGGGAATCTAATTTCAGGGATTTCTTTCATTGTTACATTAGGTTACTGTGTATATAGACAGTCCAGTATCATGTGACCGGGTTCTTCACTCTATCTAAATTAATGCAGAAGTGTGTCAGTCACGTTGTCCATTTATTTATTTACAGACTAAGGTTTTCAACCCACCCTCAGCTCCAATGGAAACCAGCTTGACTCCTTTACTGGTGATGTAGTGGACTACAGTCTAGTTTACTACAGTCTAGTTTACTACAGTCTAGTTTTCTACAGTCTAGTTTTCTACAGTCTAGTTTTCTACAGTCTAGTTTTCTACAGTCTAGTTTTCTACAGTCTAGTTTACTACAGTCTAGTTTTCTACAGTCTAGTTTTCTACAGTCTAGTTTTCTACAGTCTAGTTTACTACAGTCTAGTTTTCTACAGTCTAGTTTACTACAGTCTAGTTTACTACAGTCTAGTTTACTACAGTCTAGTGTACTACAGTCTAGTGTACTACAGTCTAGTTTACTACAGTCTAGTTTACTACAGTCTAGTGTACTACAGTCTAGTTTACTACAGTCTAGTGTACTACAGTCTAGTTTACTACAGTCTAGTTTACTACAGTAGTGACCAGGGTATTGTTGAACTCACCCTCAGCTCCGATGGACACCAGCTTGACTCCTTTACTGGTGATGTAGTGGACTACAGTCTAGTTTACTACAGTCTAGTTTACTACAGTAGTGACCAGGGTATTGTTGAACCCACCCTCAGCTCCGATGGACACCAGCTTGACTCCTTTACTGGTGATGTAGTGTACTACAGTCTAGTGTACTACAGTCTAGTTTACTACAGTAGTGACCAGGGTATTGTTGAACCCACCCTCAGCTCCGATGGACACCAGCTTGACTCCTTTACTGGTGATGTAGTGGAGAGCTTTGTTGACGTTGGAGATCTTGTGAACTCTCATCTTCCCTCTCTCTGGTTTGGCCAAGCGCTCTCCTGGACAGGAAACAGACAGAAGGGGTCAAGGGGTTAAGGGTCAGACTTATGGCACTGTGGAGTGAGACGTTAAACAACGCCTGTATCATTTACCTTTATATAAAATATCTACAGGTGCAGTCTCATAATTTGATCATCCTGTTGTTGCAAGATGATCACAGCAGGAAATGCTAACCTGTAGTGTATTCAATATTTAAAGGCCCACTGTAGTTAAAAATATGATGCTTCCACACTGAGATGTCAAAATAACACTCTGAAATTGTGAAAAAGACATATCCTGAGGCAGGGAGGAAAGAGACATATCCTGAGGCAGTGAGGAAAGAGACATATCCTGAGGCAGTGAGGAAAGAGACATCCTGAGGCAGTGAGGAAAGAGACATATCCTGAGGCAGTGAGGAAAGAGACATCCTGAGGCAGTGAGGAAAGAGACATCCTGAGGCAGTGAGGAAAGAGACATATCCTGAGGCAGTGAGGAAAGAGACATCCTGAGGCAGTGAGGAAAGAGACATCCTGAGGCAGTAGGGAAAGAGACATATCCTGAGGCAGTGAGGAAAGAGACATATCCTGAGGCAGTGAGGAAAGAGACATCCTGAGGCAGTGAGGAAAGGGACATATCCTGAGGCAGTGAGGAAAGGGACATATCCTGAGGCAGTGAGGAAAGAGACATCCTGAGGCAGTGAGGAAAGAGACATCCTGAGGCAGTGAGGAAAGAGACATCCTGAGGCAGTGAGGAAAGAGACATTTCCTGAGGCAGTGAGGAAAGAGACATCCTGAGGCAGTGAGGAAAGAGACATTTCCTGAGGCAGTGGGGAAAGAGACATCCTGAGGCAGTGGGGAAAGAGACATATCATGAGGCAGTGGGGAAAGAGACATATCCTGAGGCAGTGAGGAAAGAGACATCCTGAGGCAGTGAGGAAAGAGACATATCCTGAGGCAGTGAGGAAAGAGACATCCTGAGGCAGTGAGGAAAGAGACATCCTGAGGCAGTGGGGAAAGAGACATATCCTGAGGCAGTGAGGAAAGAGACATATCCTGAGGCAGTGAGGAAAGAGACATCCTGAGGCAGTGAGGAAAGAGACATATCCTGAGGCAGTGAGGAAAGGGACATATCCTGAGGCAGTGAGGAAAGGGACATATCCTGAGGCAGTGAGGAAAGAGACATCCTGAGGCAGTGAGGAAAGAGACATCCTGAGGCAGTGGGGAAAGAGACATATCCTGAGGCAGTGGGGAAAGAGACATATCCTGAGGCAGTGGGGAAAGAGACATCCTGAGGCAGTGGGGAAAGAGACATATCCTGAGACAGTGAGGAAAGAGACATATCCTGAGGCAGTGATGAAAGGACCATTTCCTGAGGCAGTGAGGTAAGAGACATCCTGAGGCAGTGGGGAAAGAGACATCCTGAGGCAGTGGGGAAAGAGACATATCCTGAGGCAGTGATGAAAGGACCATTTCCTGAGGCAGTGAGGAAAGAGACATCCTGAGGCAGTGAGGAAAGAGGCATCCTGAGGCAGTGGGGAAAGAGACATATCCTGTTGTTATGCTCCTGTTGCTATGTTCCTGTTGTTATGTTCCTGTTGCTATGTTCCTGTTGCTCTGTTCCTGTTGCTATGTTCCTGTTGCTATGTTCCTGTTGCTATGTTCCTGTTGCTATGTTCCTGTTGCTATGTTCCTGTTGTTATGTTCCTGTTGCTATGTTCCTGTTGTTATGTTCTTGTTGCTATGTTCCTGTTGCTATGATCCTGTTGTTATGTTCCTGTTGTTATGTTCCTGTTGCTATGTTCCTGTTGTTATGTTCCTGTTGTTATGTTCCTGTTGCTATGTTCCTGTTGCTATGTTCCTGTTGCTATGTTCCTGTTGATATGTTCCTGTTACTATGTTCCTGTTACTATGTTCCTGCTGTTATGTTCCTGTTGTTATGTTCCTGCTAATATGTTCCTGTTGATATGTTCCTGTTGCTCTGTTCCTGTTGCTCTGTTCCTGTTACTATGTTCCTGTTACTATGTTCCTGTTACTATGTTCATGTTGCTATGTTCATGTTGTTATGTTCATGTTGTTATGTTCCTGTTGCTATGTTCCTGTTGTTATGTTCCTGTTGCTCTGTTCCTGTTGCTATGTTCATGTTGTTATGTTCATGTTGTTATGTTCCTGTTGCTATGTTCCTGTTGTTATGTTCCTGTTACTATGTTCCTGTTGCTATGTTCTTGTTGCTATGTTCTTGTTACTATGTTCCTGTTGCTATGTTCCTGTTGCTATGTTCCTGTTGCTATGTTCCTGTTGGTATGCTGTTAGTAGGCTACAGTGTTAGTAGATCACATACACACATCCTGGCATCAATGAAAAGTCTGACAAAAGTTTGAATTCGGGAAAAGTTCTAGGAAGTCATTGTCATTGAAATACATGGACTGGGCTCTGCTGTGAATATCTCTGTTCTCTGCCGTTAGAGATACATCATATGGGCACCATTGGATACATTATGTGGGCACCATTAGAGATACATCATGTGGGCACCATTAGAGATACATCATGTGGGCACCATTAGAGATACATCATCATGTAGACACCATTAGAGATACATCATGTGGGCACCATTAGATACATCATGTGGGCACCATTAGATACATAATGTGGGCACCATTAGAGATACATCATGTGGGCACCATTGGATACATCATGTGAGCACCATTAGATACATCATGTGGGCACCATTAGATACATCATGTGGGCACCATTAGATACATCATGTGGGCACCATTAGATACATCATGTAGACACCATTAGATACATCATGTAGACACCATTAGATACATCATGTGGGCACCATTAGATACATCATGTAGACACCATTAGATACATCATGTGGGCACCATTAGATATACATCATGTGGGCACCATTAGATACATCATGTGGACACCATTAGATACATAATGTGGGCACCATTAGAGATACATCATGTGGGCACCATTAGATACATCATGTGGGCACCATTAGATACATCACGTGGGCACCATTAGATATATCATGTGGGCACCATTAGATACATCATGTAGACACCATTAGATACATCATGTGGGCACCATTAGAGATACATCATGTGGGCACCATTAGATACATCATGTGGGCACCATTAGATACATCATGTGGGCACCATTAGATACATCATGTAGACACCATCAGATACATCATGTGGACACCATTAGAGATACATCATGTGGACACCATTAGAGATACATCATGTGGGCACCATTAGAGATACATTGTGAGCACCATTAGAGACATAATGTGGGCACCATTAGATACATAATGTGGGCACCATTAGATACATCATGTGGGCACCATTAGAGATACATCATGTGGGCACCATTAGATATACATCATGTGGGCACCATTAAATACATCATGTGGGCACCATTAGATACATCATGTGGGCACCATTAGAGATACATCGTGTGGGCACCATTAGAGATACATCATGTGGTCACCATTAGATACATAATGTGGGCACCATTAGATACATCATGTGGGCACCATTAGATATACATCATGTGGGCACCATTAGATATACATCATGTGGACACCATTAGATACATAATGTGGGCACCATTAGAGATACATCATGTGGGCACCATTAGATATACATCATGTGGGCACCATTAGATACATCATGTGGACACCATTAGATACATCGTGTGGGCACCATTAGATACATCATGTGGACACCATTAGATACATCATGTGGGCACCATTAGAGATACATCATGTGGGCACCATTAGATACATCATGTGGACACCATTAGATATACATCATGTGGGCACCATTAGATACATCATGTGGACACCATTAGATATACATAATGTGGGCACCATTAGATATACATCATGTGGACACCATTAGATACATCATGTGGACACCATTAGATATACATAATGTGGGCACCATTAGATATACATCATGTGGACACCATTAGATACATCATGTGGGCACCATTAGATACATCATGTGGACACCATTAGATACATCATGTGGGCACCATTAGATACATCATGTGGGCACCATTAGATATACATCATGTGGACACCATTAGATACATCATGTGGGCACCATTAGATACATCATGTGGACACCATTAGATACATCATGTGGACACCATTAGATACATCATGTGGACACCATTAGATACATCATGTGGACACCATTAGATACATAATGTGGGCACCATTAGATACATCATGTGGACACCATTAGATACATCATGTGGGCACCATTAGATACATCATGTGGGCACCATTAGATACATCATGTGGGCACCATTAGATACATCATGTGGGCACCATTAGATACATCATGTGGGCACCATTAGATACATCATGTGGGCACCATTAGATATACATCATGTGGACACCATTAGATACATCATGTGGGCACCATTAGATACATCATGTGGACACCATTAGATACATCATGTGGACACCATTAGATATACATAATGTGGGCACCATTAGATATACATAATGTGGGCACCATTAGATACATCATGTGGGCACCATTAGATATATCATGTGGACACCATTAGATACATCATGTGGACACCATTAGAGATACATCATGTGGGCACCATTAGATACATCATGTGGACACCATTAGATATACATAATGTGGGCACCATTAGATACATCATGTGGACACCATTAGATATACATAATGTGGGCACCATTAGATACATCATGTGGACACCATTAGAGATACATCATGTGGGCACCATTAGATACATCATGTGGGCACCATTAGAGATACATCATGTGGGCACCATTAGATATACATCATGTGGGCACCATTAGATACATCATGTGGACACCATTAGATACATAATGTGGGCACCATTAGAGATACATCATGTGGGCACCATTAGATACATCATGTGGGCACCATTAGATACATCACGTGGGCACCATTAGATATATCATGTGGGCACCATTAGATACATCATGTAGACACCATTAGATACATCATGTGGGCACCATTAGAGATACATCATGTGGGCACCATTAGATATATCATGTGTGCACCATTAGATACATCATGTGGGCACCATTAGATACATCATGTAGACACCATCAGATACATCATGTGGACACCATTAGAGATACATCATGTGGACACCATTAGAGATACATCATGTGGGCACCATTAGAGATACATTGTGAGCACCATTAGAGACATAATGTGGGCACCATTAGATACATAATGTGGGCACCATTAGATACATCATGTGGGCACCATTAGAGATACATCATGTGGGCACCATTAGATATACATCATGTGGGCACCATTGGATACATCATGTGTGCACCATTAGATACATCATGTGGGCACCATTAGAGATACATCGTGTGGGCACCATTAGAGATACATCATGTGGTCACCATTAGATACATAATGTGGGCACCATTAGATACATCATGTGGGCACCATTAGATATACATCATGTGGGCACCATTAGATATACATCATGTGGACACCATTAGATACATAATGTGGGCACCATTAGAGATACATCATGTGGGCACCATTAGATATACATCATGTGGGCACCATTAGATACATCATGTGGACACCATTAGATACATCGTGTGGGCACCATTAGATACATCATGTGGACACCATTAGATACATCATGTGGGCACCATTAGAGATACATCATGTGGGCACCATTAGATACATCATGTGGACACCATTAGATATACATCATGTGGGCACCATTAGATACATCATGTGGACACCATTAGATATACATAATGTGGGCACCATTAGATATACATCATGTGGACACCATTAGATACATCATGTGGACACCATTAGATATACATAATGTGGGCACCATTAGATATACATCATGTGGACACCATTAGATACATCATGTGGGCACCATTAGATACATCATGTGGACACCATTAGATACATCATGTGGGCACCATTAGATACATCATGTGGGCACCATTAGATATACATCATGTGGACACCATTAGATACATCATGTGGGCACCATTAGATACATCATGTGGACACCATTAGATACATCATGTGGACACCATTAGATACATCATGTGGATACCATTAGATACATAATGTGGGCACCATTAGATACATCATGTGGACACCATTAGATACATCATGTGGGCACCATTAGATACATCATGTGGGCACCATTAGATACATCATGTGGGCACCATTAGATACATCATGTGGGCACCATTAGACACATCATGTGGGCACCATTAGATACATCATGTGGGCACCATTAGATACATCATGTGGGCACCATTAGATATACATCATGTGGACACCATTAGATACATCATGTGGGCACCATTAGATACATCATGTGGACACCATTAGATACATCATGTGGACACCATTAGATATACATAATGTGGGCACCATTAGATATACATAATGTGGGCACCATTAGATACATCATGTGGGCACCATTAGATATATCATGTGGACACCATTAGATACATCATGTGGACACCATTAGAGATACATCATGTGGGCACCATTAGATACATCATGTGGACACCATTAGATATACATAATGTGGGCACCATTAGATACATCATGTGGACACCATTAGATATACATAATGTGGGCACCATTAGATACATCATGTGGACACCATTAGAGATACATCATGTGGGCACCATTAGATACATCATGTGGGCACCATTAGATACATCATGTGGACACCATTAGAGATACATCATGTGGACACCATTAGATATACATCATGTGGACACCATTAGAGATACATCATGTGGACACCATTAGATATACATCATGTGGACACCATTAGATATACATCATGTGGACACCATTAGAGATACATCATGTGGGCACCATTAGATATACATAATGTGGGCACCATTAGATATACATCATGTGGGCACCATTAGATATACATCATGTGGGCACCATTAGATATACATAATGTGGGCACCATTAGATACATCATGTGGGCACCATTAGATATACATCATGTGGACACCATTAGATATACATCATGTGGACACCATTAGAGATACATCATGTGGGCACCATTAGATATACATAATGTGGGCACCATTAGATACATCATGTGGGCACCATTAGATACATCATGTGGGCACCATTAGAGATACATCATGTGGGCACCACTAGATATATAATGTGGGCACCAGGCCTCTCCTCCTCACCTGAGATGACCTCCAACAGCAGCATGAGTTTCAGTCCGTCTCTGAAGTCCTCCTCGATGTTCTCGATCTGCGTTCCTGCTTTCCTCAGGTGGGAGTTACACCAGGCCGTGAACGTCTGGGGAGGAGACATGAGTTAGTTACCATGGTGTTAGTTACCATGGTGTTAGTTAACGTCTGGGGAGGAGAGGAGACATGCGTTAGTTACCATGGTGTTGGTTACCATGGTGTTAGTTACAATGGTGTTAGTTAACGTCTGGGGAGGAGAGGAGACATGAGTTAGTTACCATGGTGTTAGTTAACTAACGCTAACCCAGATGGGATGGTGGGAGTCTGTGAGCGTCTGGGGAGGAGAGGAGAAATGAGTAACCCTAACCCAGATGGGATGGTGGGAGTCTGTGAGCGTCTGGGGAGGAGAGGAGACATGAGTAACCCTAACCCAGATGGGATGGTGGGAGTCTGTGAGCGTCTGGGGAGGAGAGGAGACATGAGTAACCCTAACCCAGATGGGATGGTGGGAGTCTGTGAGCGTCTGGGGAGGAGAGGAGACATGAGTAACCCTAACCCAGATGGGATGGTGGGAGTCTGTGAGCATCTGGGGAGGAGAGGAGACATGAGTAACCCTAACGCAGATGGGATGGTGGGAGTCTGTGAGCGTCTGGGGAGGAGAGGAGAAATGAGTAGAACAGACCAGAGTAGAGCAGAGCAGAACAGAGTAGAGTAGAACAGAGTAGAGTAGAACAGAGTAGAGTAGAACAGAACAGAGTAGAGCAGAGTAGAACAGAGTAGAGTAGAGTAGAGTAGAACAGAGTAGAGTCGAACAGAGTAGAGTAGAGTAGAGTAGAACAGAGTAGAGCAGAG
The DNA here is from genome assembly GCF_013265735.2 of Oncorhynchus mykiss. Taxonomy (NCBI): domain Eukaryota; kingdom Metazoa; phylum Chordata; class Actinopteri; order Salmoniformes; family Salmonidae; genus Oncorhynchus; species Oncorhynchus mykiss. The sequence goes on along the minus strand of NC_048583.1, from coordinate 62,688,011 downwards.
TAGAGTAGAGTAGAGTAGAGCAGAGTAGAGTAGAACAGAGTAGAGTAGAGTAGAACAGAGTAGAGTAGAGTAGAACAGAGTAGAGTAGAGTAGAACAGAGTAGAGTAGAGTAGAGTAGAGTAGAGTAGAGTAGTGTAGAACAGAGTAGAGTAGAGTAGAGTAGAACAGACCAGAGTAGAGCAGAGCAGAGTAGAGTAGAGCAGAACAGAATAGAGTAGAGTAGAGTAGAACAGACCAGAGTAGAGCAGAGCAGAGTAGAGTAGAGCAGAACAGAATAGAGCAGAGTAGAGTAGAGCAGACCAGAGTAGAGCAGAGCAGAGTAGAGTAGAGCAGAACAGAATAGAGCAGAGTAGAGTAGAGCAGAACAGAATAGAGTAGAGTAGAGTAGAGCAGAACAGAGTAGAGTAGAACAGAGTAGAGTAGAGTAGAGTAGAGTAGAGTAGAGTAGAACAGAGTAGAGTAGAGTAGAGTAGAGTAGAGTAGAGTAGAGTAGAGTAGAATAGTGAGCCTGTCTGTGTTGTAGCTGAGCAGCAGCAGCTCCAGGAACGTCCCAGGCATGGCTGGCCTGTTAGTAAGATAACTAACTACCTGTTGATGGGAAACATCTGGGCTGGGCCCTCCCTCCCTCCTTTCCTTCCTTCATCTGCCCTTGCATCCCACGTTCCCTCCCTCCCTCCCTCCTTCCCTTGCCCTCTCTCTCTGCCTCCCTCCCTGCCTACAACAGCCATCAGCTCAACACACGAACGACCAAACGGGAGCTGGCATGACTACTAGCCCCGCCATAACACTATGCACCCCGCTGAGAGCCAACTCTTTATGAGAACCATGGTTAATTACACACAGGGCCCAACGGCTGGCAGGCATAAACACATACACATGCATACACATACGAGGTCAATCTGCAGAACTGGAGCAGAGCAGAGCAGAGAGAGCAGAGAGACCCCAGCCTTTATGAAACCAGCAGAACAGAGAGACCCCAGCCTTTATGAAACTAGCAGAACAGAGAGACCCCAGCCTTTATGAAACCAGCAGAACAGAGAGAACAGAGAGACCCCAGCCTTTATGAAACCAGCAGAACAGAGAGAGCAGAGAGACCCCAGTCTTTATGAAACCAGCAGAACAGAGAGAGCAGAGAGACCCCAGCCTTTATGAAACCAGCAGAACAGAGAGACCCCAGTCTTTATGAAACCAGCAGAACAGAGATAACAGAGAGACCCCAGTCTTTATGAAACCAGCAGAGAGACACCAGTCTTTATGAAACCAGCAGAACAGAGATAACAGAGAGACCCCAGTCTTTATGAAACCAGCAGAGACACCAGTGTTTATGAAACCAGCAGAACAGAGAGAACAGAGAGACGCCAGTCCTTATGAAACCAGCAGAACAGAGAGACACCAGTCTTTATGAAACCAGCAGAACAGAGAGAACAGAGAAACACCAGTCTTTATGAAACCAGCAGAACAGAGACAACAGAGAGACCCCAGTCTTTATGAAACCAGCAGAGACACCAGTGTTTATGAAACCAGCAGAACAGAGAGAACAGAGAGACGCCAGTCCTTATGAAACCAGCAGAACAGAGAGACACCAGTCTCTATGAAACCAGCAGAGAGACACCAGTCTCTATGAAACCAGCAGAGAGACACCAGTCTCTATGAAACCAGCAGAACAGAGAGAACAGAGAGACCCCAGTCTTTATGAAACCAGCAGAGAGACACCAGTCTCTATGAAACCAGCAGAGAGACCCCAGTCTCTATGAAACCAGCAGAGAGACCCCAGTCTCTATGAAACCAGCAGAGAGACACCAGTCTTTATGAAACCAGCAGAGAGACACCAGTCTTTATGAAACCAGCAGAGAGACACCAGTCTCTATGAAACCAGCAGAGAGACACCAGTCTCTATGAAACCAGCAGAGAGACACCAGTCTCTATGAAACCAGCAGATACCCCAGTCTCTATGAAACCAACAGATACCCCAGTCTCTATGAAACCAGCAGAACAGAGAGACACCAGTCTTTATGAAACCAGCAGAACAGAGAGAACAGAGAGACACCAGTCTTTATGAAACCAGCAGAGAGACACCAGTCTTTATGAAACCAGCAGAGAGACACCAGTCTTTATGAAACCAGCAGAACAGAGAGACACCAGTCTCTATGAAACCAGCAGAGAGACACCAGTCTCTATGAAACCAACAGAGAGACACCAGTCTCTATGAAACCAGCAGAGAGACACCAGTCTTTATGAAACCAGCAGAGAGACACCAGTCTCTATGAAACCAGCAGAGAGACACCAGTCTCTATGAAACCAGCAGAGAGACACCAGTCTCTATGAAACCAACAGAGAGACACCAGTCTCTATGAAACCAGCAGAACAGAGAGACCAGTCTCTATGAAACCAGCAGAACAGAGAGAACAGAGAGACCCCAGCCTCTATGAAACCAGCAGAACAGAGAGAACAGAGAGACCCCAGCCTCTATGAAACCAGCAGAACAGAGAGAACAGAGAGACCCCAGCCTCTATGAAACCAGCAGAACAGAGAGAACAGAGAGACCCCAGCCTCTATGAAACCAGCAGAACAGAGAGAACAGAGAGACCCCAGCCTCTATGAAACCAGCAGAACAGAGAGAACAGAGAGACCCCAGCCTCTATGAAACCAGCAGAACAGAGAGAACAGAGAGACAGACCCCAGTCTTTATGAATCCAGCAGAACAGCTTGTTACATGTGTTCCATAGAAGAGGAAAAGCCACTTGAAAGCCCTGGTGGCTGGTGAGCTGGCTGGTTGGGAGTGGACCTCACTTCAACAGAAAGGGAGTGGCTAATTATAACATATAGCCTATCCATAAAAGGATGTGGTAGGGCTAAGAACAGGTTTCAGATGCGTGAGTGTGTTGGGGAGAATGTGTCAACATCACACGGCCGTGCTGGGAGCAGCTAACCAACCAAGCAATCAAACCAAACCCAGCTCCTCTGGAGAAAGAGAGGAGCAGCTAACCAACCAAACAATCAAACCAAACCCAGCTCCTCTGGAGAAAGAGAGGAGCAGCTAACCAACCAAACAATCAAACCAAACCCAGCTCCTCTGGAGAAAGAGAGGAGCAGCTAACCAACCAAACAATCAAACCAAACCCAGCTCCTCTGGAGAAAGACAGCAGCAGCGGCATGGACAGTCACTGAAGATGTCAACTAATGTAAAAGGTGTCCTATGTTGACGTACAGAGAGCTATGCTACTACTGAGCAGCTTGCTACTACTTCTGAGCAACTGCTACATAGACTTGTCTGTAGCCTGCTTGCCTTCCTCAAGCTTCACCAGCCATCTCTCTCTCTTTTCCTCTGTCTCTCTTTCCCCCTCTGTCTCTCTCCCCCTCTCGCCCTGCACCTCTGTCTCTCTCCCCCCTTCTGTCTCTCTCCCCTGCTCCCTCTCCCCCTCTGTAGGTCACTCAGGCCGTTTGGCAGCAGCAACAGACATCAAACCACCCCTGGCCTGGCAGCCATCCTCACGATCACATGACTGAGTGTTGTGGTCAGCGTTCTCCTGGCCTGACGGTGCAGTTGGTCCAAAGGGCCGTCCAGCTGGGCTGGTTGAGACCTTATCCTCCACGGGGTGCAGAGAGGACAGTAGTATCTATATAGACCCTTTTGGTTCTTTGAGGTTCTATATAGACCCTTTTGGTTCTTTGGATGAGATTAAAATAATCCATTAATTAAAAAAAAAATAAAAAGGTTCTATATGTGAAGGCCAAGAACCTTGAGGGTTCTACCCCTACCCCAGAGAGTAATGGGGATTTTAGAAGACAACAGCTAACAAAAGCTAACCCAGTCACATCGAACTCTGAAATGGCAGATAACGAGCTTCCTTTTTCCTTTGATTCATTTGTTTTACATTGACATTTCTATCCATATTAACGATGATGCTGAGCAGAAAAATGGCTAACTGATTAACGACAACGTTAACTCTACTATATGGGGGGGGGGGGGGGGGGGTCGAATTCATATATGTTTCAAGGTTCATACAAGCCTGCGCTGTTGCAAATGAAATGCTAGCTAGTAGCACAGGGAAATAATGTGTTGAATACAAGCATAGGGGTTCTATATATCAGAGGGGTTCTATATATCAAAGGGATTATATATATCAAAGGAGTTCTATATATCAAAGGGGTTCTATATATCAAAGGGGTTCTATATATCAAAGGGATTCTATATATCAGAGGGGTTCTATATATCAAAGGGATTCTATATATCAAAGGGGTTCTATATATCAAAGGGATTCTATATATCAAAGGGATTCTATATATCAGAGGGGTTCTATATATCAAAGGGGTTCTATATATCAAAGGGATTCTATATATCAGAGGGGTTCTATATATCAAAGGGGTTCTATATATCAAAGGGATTCTATATGTCAGAGGGGTTATATATATCAGAGGGGTTCTATATATCAAAGGAGTTCTATATATCAGAGGGGTTCTATATATCAAAGGGATTCTATATATCAAAGGAGTTCTATATATCATAGGGGTTCTATATATCAAAGGAGTTCTATATATCATAGGGGTTCTATATATCAAAGGGGTTCTATATATCAAAGGGATTCTATATGTCAGAGGGGTTCTATATATCAGAGGGGTTCTACATATCAAAGGGATTCTATATATCAAAGGGATTCTATATATCAAAGGGATTCTATATGTCAGAGGGGTTCTATATATCAGAGGGGTTCTACATATCAAAGGGATTCTATATATCAAAGGGGTTCTATATATCAAAGGGGTTCTATATATCAAAGGGGTTCTATATATCAAAGGAGTTCTATATATCAGAGGGGTTCTATATATCAAAGGGGTTCTATATATCAAAGGAGTTCTATATGTCAGAGGGGTTCTATATATCAGAGGGGTTCTACATATCAAAGGGGTTCTATATATCAAAGGAGTTCTATATGTCAGAGGGGTTATATATACCAAAGTGATTCTATATACCAAAGGGGTTCTATATATCAAATGGGTTCTATGTAGTTCTATATATATCAAAGGATTTCTATACAGTTATATATATACCAAAGTAGTTATATATAGTAATATCTATCAAAGGGGTTCTATATATCAAAGGGGTTCTATTTATCAAATGGGTTCTATATATCAAATGGGTTCTATATACCAAAGTAGTTATACATAGTTCTATATACCAAATGGGTTCTATGTAGTTCTATATATATATAAAATGAGTTCTATACATCAAAGTAGTTAGAACTAGTTCTATATACCAAATGAGGTTCTATATAGTTATATCTATCAAAGGGGTTCTATATATCAAAGTAGTTATATATACACTGCTAAAAAAAAATAAAGGGAACACTAAAATAACACATCCTAGATCTGAATGAATGAAATATTCTTATTAAATACTTTTTTCTTTACATAGTTGAATGTGCTGACAACAAATTCACACAAAAATGATCAATGGAAATCTAATTTATCAACCCATGGAGGTCTGGATTTGGAGTCACACTCAAAATTAAAGTGGAAAACCACACTACAGGCTGATCCAACTTTGATGTAATGTCCTTAAAACAAGTCAAAATGAGGCTCAGTAGTGTGTGTGGCCTCCATGTGCCTGTATGACCTCCCTACAACGCCTGGGCATGCTCCTGATGAGGTGGTGGATGGTCTCCTGAGGGATCTCCTCCCAGACCTGGACTAAAGCATGCGCCAACTCCTGGACAGTCTGTGGTGCAACGTGGCGTTGGTGGATGGAGCGAGACATGATGTCCTAGATGTGCTCAATTGGATTCAGGTCTGGGGAACGGGCGGGCCAGTCCATAGCATCAATGCCTTCCTCTTGCAGAAACTGCTGACAGACTCCAGCCACATGAGGTCTAGCATTGTCTTGCATTAGGAGGTACCCAGGGCCAACCGCACCAGCATATGGTCTCACAAGGGGTCTGAGGATCAGGCTACCTCTGGCGAGCACATGGAGGGCTGTGTGGCCCCCCAAAGAAATGCCACCCCACACCATGACTGACCCACCGCCAAACCGGTCATGCTGGAGGATGTTGCAGGCAGCAGAACGTTCTCCACGGCGTCTCTAGACTCTGTCACATCTGTCACATGTGCTCAGTGTGAACTTGCTTTCATCTGTGAAGAGCACAGGGCGCCAGTGGCGAATTTGCCAATCTTGGTGTTCTCTGGCAAATGCCAAACGTCCTGCACGGTGTTGGGCTGTAAGCACAACCCCCACCTGTGGACGTCGGGCCCTCATACCACCCTCATGGAGTCTGTTTCTGACCGTTTGAGCAGACACATGCACATTTGTGGCCTGCTGGAGGTCATTTTGCAGGACTCTGGCAGTGCTCCTCCGGCTCCTCCTTGAACAAAGACGGACGTAGCGGTCCTGCTGCTGGGTTGTTGCCCTCCTACGGCCTCCTCCACGTCTCCTGATGTACTGGCCTGTCTCCTGGTAGCGCCTCCATGCTCTGGACACTACGCTGACAGACACAGCAAACCTTCTTGCCACAGCTCGCATTGATGTGCGATCCTGGATGAGCTGAACTACCTGAGCCACTTGTGTGGGTTGTAGACTCCGTCTCATGCTACCACTAGAGTGAAAGCACCGGCAGCATTCAAAAGTGACCAAAACATCAGCCAGGAAGCATAGGAACTGAGAAGTGGTCTGCAGAACCACTCCTTTATTGGGGGTGTCTTGCTAATTGCCTATAATTTCCACTTGTTGTCTATTCCATTTGCACAACAGCATGTGCAATTTATTGTCAATCAGTGTTGCTTCCTAAGTGGACAGTTTGATTTCACAGAAGTGTGATTGACTTGGAGTTACATTGTGTTGTTTAAGTGTTCCCTTCATTTTTTTGAGCAGTGTAGTTACTGTATATCTATCAAAGTAGTTATATATAGTTATATCTATCAAAGGGGTTATATATATCAAATCTCCCACTCCAGTGCTAATGTGATGGGTAATGTGATGGGTAATGTGGTGGATAATGTGAGGGGTAATGTGGTGGGTAATGTGGTGGGTAAAATGATGGGTAATGTGATGGGTAACGTGATGGGCAATGTGGTGGGTAATGTGGTGGGTAATGTGGTGGGTAATGTGATGGGTAATGTGATGGGTAAAATGATGGGTAAGGTGATGGGTAAAATGATGGGTAATGTGATGGGTAATGTGGTGGATAATGTGAGGGGTAATGTGGTGGGTAATGTGGTGGGTAACGTGATGGGTAATGTGGTGGGTAATGTGGTGGGTAATGTGATGGGTAATGTGATGGGTAATCTGATGGATAATGTTGTGGACAATGTTGTGGGTAATGTGGTGGGTAGTGTGGCGGGTAATGTGATGGGTAATGTGATGAGCAATGTTGTGGGTAATGTGATGGGTAATGTTGTGGGTAATGTGATGGGTAATGTTGTGGGTAATGTGGTGGGTAATGTAGTGGGTAATGTGGTGGGTAATGTGATGGACTGTCCACTGTAGCCCTGGAGGTCCATCCGTCTGTAGTAATCGCAACACAAAGTGCATTGGGACAATTCATTTAAAGCTCTGGCTTGCTTATATAGAGCAGGTGCTACCCGTTTGCTGACCACAACGACTCAGCACAAACTATCAGTACAGCCTGCTTGTGGGGATACAGGTGAGAGAGACTGGCTTGTGGTTGATGAAGTGTGGGGATACAGGTGAGAGAGACTGGCTTGTGGGGATACAGGTGAGAGAGACTGGGTATCCTCCTTTACAACTGACTAGGTATCCCCCTTTACAACTGACTAGGTATCCCCCTTTACAACTGACTAGGTATCCCCCTTTACAACTGACTAGGTATCCCCCTTTACAACTGACTAGATATCCCCTTTCACAACTGACTAGGTATCCCCCTTTACAACTGACTAGATATCCCTCTTTACAACTGACTAGGTATCTCCCTTTCCCTTCACAACTGACTAGATATCCCCCTTTACAACTGACTAGGAATCCCCCTTTCCAACTGACTAGGAATCCCCCTTTCCCTTTACAACTGACTAGGAATCCCCCTTTCCAACTGACTAGGAATCCCCCTTTCCAACTGACTAGGAATCCCCCTTTCCCTTTACAACTGACTAGATATCCCCCTTTACAACTGACTAGATACCCCCCTGTACAACTGACTAGGAATCCCCCTTTCCAACTGACTAGATATCCCCCTTTTCAACTGACTAGGAATCCCTCTTTCCCTTTCCAACTGACTAGGAATCCCTCTTTCCCTTTCCAACTGACTAGGAATCCCCCTTTCCAACTGACTAGGAATCCCCCTTTCCCTTTCCAACTGACTAGGAATCCCCTTTCCCAACTGACTAGGAATCCCCCTTTCCAACTGACTAGGAATCCCCCTTTCCAACTGACTAGGAATCACCCTTTCCAACTGACTAGGAATCCCCCTTTCCAACTGACTAGGAATCCCCCTTTCCCTTTCCAACTGACTAGGAATCCCTCTTTCCCTTTCCAACTGACTAGGAATCCCCCTTTCCAACTGACTAGGAATCCCCCTTTCCCTTTCCAACTGACTAGGAATCCCCCTTTCCAACTGACTAGGAATCCCCCTTTCCATCTGACTAGGAATCCCTCTTTCCCTTTCCAACTGACTAGGAATCCCCCTTTCCCTTTCCAACTGACTAGGAATCCCCCTTTACAACTGACTAGGAATCCCTCTTTCCCTTTCCAACTGACTAGGAATCCCCCTTTCCCTTTCCAACTGACTAGGAATCCCTCTTTCCCTTTCCAACTGACTAGGAATCCCCCTTTCCAACTGACTAGGAATCCCCCTTTCCCTTTCCAACTGACTAGGAATCCCCCTTTCCAACTGACTAGGAATCCCCCTTTCCAACAGACTAGGGATCCCCCTTTCCAACAGACTAGGAATCCCTCTTTCCCTTTCCAACTGACTAGGAATCCCCCTTTCCAACAGACTAGGTATCCCTCTTTCCCTTTCCAACTGACTAGGAATCCCTCTTTCCCTTTCCAACTGACTAGGAATCCCTCTTTCCCTTTCCAACTGACTAGGAATCCCCCTTTCCCTTTCCAACTGACTAGGAATCCCTCTTTCCCTTTCCAACTGACTAGGAATCCCCCTTTCCAACTGACTAGGAATCCCTCTTTCCCTTTACAACTGACTAGGAATCCCCCTTTCCCTTTCCAACTGACTAGGAATCCCTCTTTCCCTTTCCAACTGACTAGGAATCCCTCTTTCCCTTTCCAACTGACTAGGAATCCCTCTTTCCCTTTCCAACTGACTAGGAATCCCTCTTTCCCTTTCCAACTGACTAGGAATCCCCCTTTCCCTTTCCAACTGACTAGGAATCCCCCTTTCCAACTGACTAGGAATCCCCCTTTCCAACTGACTAGGAATCCCTCTTTCCCTTTACAACTGACTAGGAATCACCCTTTCCCTTTCCAACTGACTAGGAATCCCCCTTTCCCTTTCCAACTGACTAGGAATCCCCCTTTCCCTTTCCAACTGACTAGGTATCCCCCTTTCCCTTTCCAACTGACTAGGAATCCCCCTTTCCCTTTCCAACTGACTAGGAATCCCCCTTTCCCTTTCCAAATGACTAGGAATCCCCCTTTCCAACTGACTAGGAATCCCCCTTTCCAACTGACTAGGAATCCCCCTTTACAACTGACTAGGAATCCCCCTTTCCAACTGACTAGGAATCCCCCTTTACAACTGACTAGGAATCCCCCTTTCCAACTGACTAGGAATCCCCCTTTCCAACTGACTAGGAATCCCCCTTTACAACTGACTAGGAATCCCCCTTTCCAACTGACTAGGAATCCCCCTTTCCCTTTCCAACTGACTAGGAATCCCCCTTTAGAACTGACTAGGAATCCCCCTTTCCCTTTACAACTGACTAGGAATCCCCCTTTCCCTTTCCAACTGACTAGGAATCCCCCTTTCCAACTGACTAGGAATCCCCCTTTCCAACTGACTAGGAATCCCTCTTTCCAACTGACTAGGTATCCCCCTTTCCCTTTCCAACTGACTAGGAATCCCTCTTTCCCTTTCCAACTGACTATGAATCCCCCTTTCCCTTTCCAACTGACTAGGAATCCCTCTTTCCAACTGACTAGGAATCCCCCTTTCCCTTTACAACTGACTAGGTATCCCCCTTTCCAACTGACTAGGAATCCCCCTTTCCAACTGACTAGGAATCCCTCTTTCCAACTGACTAGGAATCCCCCTTTCCAACTGACTAGGAATCCCCCTTTCCAACTGACTAGGAATCCCTCTTTCCAACTGACTAGGTATCCCCCTTTCCCTTTCCAACTGACTAGGAATCCCTCTTTCCCTTTCCAACTGACTATGAATCCCCCTTTCCAACTGACTAGGAATCCCTCTTTCCAACTGACTAGGAATCCCCCTTTCCCTTTCCAACTGACTAGGAATCCCCCTTTCCCTTTCCAACTGACTAGGAATCCCCCTTTCCAACTGACTAGGAATCCCCCTTTCCAACTGACTAGGAATCCCCCTTTCCCTTTCCAACTGACTAGGAATCCCCCTTTCCCTTTCCAACTGACTAGGAATCCCCCTTTCCAACTGACTAGGAATCCCCCTTTCCCTTTCCAACTGACTAGGAATCCCCCTTTCCAACTGACTAGGAATCCCTCTTTCCAACTGACTAGGAATCCCCCTTTCCAACTGACTAGGAATCCCTCTTTCCCTTTCCAACTGACTAGGAATCCCTCTTTCCCTTTCCAACAGACTAGGTATCCCCCTTTCCCTTTGATTCTGAAGCTAAGCAGGGTTGGTCCTGATCAGTCACTAGATGGGAGACCAGATGCTGCTGGAAGTAGTGTTGGAGGAGGCACCCTTTCCTCAGGTCTAAAAAAAATAGCCCAATGCCCCAGGGCAGTGATTGGGGACATTTCCCTGTGTAGGGTGCAGTCTTTCAGATGGGATGTTAAACAGGTGTCCTGACTCTCTGTGAGGTCACTAAGGATCTCATGGCACTTATCATAAGAGTAGGAGTGTTAACCCCGGTGTCCTGGCTAAACTCCCAATCTGGCCCTCAAACCATCATGGCCACTAAAACATCCCAACTTCCAATCTGGCTCATTAATCCCCCTCGTCTCCCCTGTAACTATTCCCCAGGTCGTTGCTGTAAATGAGAATGCGTTCTCAGTCAACTTACCTGGTAAAATAAGGGTTAAATAAAACCATTTAAAAAATTGAAAGTACAGCTGGGATCCTTGGGACGTCCAAACTCTGACATTACCCTACTGAAGTTGAAATGTAAAATGTTTAAGGTAAGGGTAGGAGTTAAAGTTAGGGTAAGAGTTAAGTTAAGGGACTTCCCAAGGATCCCGGATAGTAGGAACCCTCAGGAGAGGCTTAGCCACAACAACTTTGTGTTCTTTCAGACTGGACTCAGCAGTACTTCCACACATGACCCCTGCCCCCTTCACAATACAACTCTATTAGGAACCACCAGTGTCACCACTTACAGAAACCAGCACAGGGTCAGTTTCACATATTACAAACTTAATTTCAGTTCAGTGAGAATTGACTTTATTTAACCATTTATTTAACCAGGCAAGTCATTTAAGAACAAATTCTTATTTTCAATGACGGCCTAGGAACAGTGGGGTTAACTGCATTGTTCAGGGGCAGAACGACAGATTTGTACCTTGTCAGCTCGGGGATTTGAACTTGCAACCTACTAGTCCAACGCTCTAACCACTAGGCTACCCTGCCGCCCCTCGAGTTGGTTGGTTTCACCAGAAACAACAACAGGAGTGAACAATAGAAGCTTCACATGTTTGTTTTTTCTCAGTAAGAACAGGGCCGGAAACAAATAACTGGAGTTCAACATTTTCCATCATTGTGGCCGGGCATGTTGCTACTTAAACCAGATCCATGTTGACCTCCATTACCTGACATCTGACACCCGCCACCTCCTGTCCTCCAATCACAGCTATAGTCTACAAACCAGCTTCACAGGCTCACACGTCTATAGGACAATTACCTTGAGCAGCATAGAGACAGACTGCCAGCTCGAACAGACACAGGGGAGAGATATGGAGATGGAGTCATGAACACCCACACTGACAGCTCTAACCCCTGTACCCAGAACAGTTCTTCACCCTAACACCCACACTGACAGCTCTAATCCCTGTACCCAGAACAGTTATTCACCCTAACACCCACACTGACAGCTCTAACCCCTGTACCCAGAACAGTTATTCACCCTAACACCCACACTGACAGCTCTAACCCCTGTACCCAGAACAGTTATTCACCCTAACACCCATACTGACAGCTCTAATCCCTGTACCCAGAACAGCTATTCACCCTAACACCCACACTGACAGCTCTAATCCCTGTACCCAGAACAGTTCTTCACCCTAACACCCACACTGACAGCTCTAACCCCTGTACCCAGAACAGTTCTTCACCCTAACACCCACACTGACAGCTCTAATCCCTGTACCCAGAACAGCTATTCACCCTAACACCCACACTGACAGCTCTAATCCCTGTACCCAGAACAGTTCTTCACCCTAACACCCACACTGACAGCTCTAACCCCTGTACCCAGAACAGTTCTTCACCCTAACACCCACACTGACAGCTCTAATCCCTGTACTCAGAACAGTTCTTCACCCTAACACCCACACTGACAGCTCTAATCCCTGTACCCAGAACAGTTCTTCACCCTAACACCCACACTGACAGCTCTAACCCCTGTACCCAGAACAGTTCTTCACCCTAACACCCACACTGACAGCTCTAATCCCTGTACCCAGAACAGTTCTTCACCCTAACACCCACACTGACAGCTCTAACCCATGTACCCAGAACAGTTCTTCACCCTAACACCCACACTGACAGCTCTAACCCCTGTACCCAGAACAGTTATTCACTATCTAGAATCCAGCTAGAAAACCCCTGCCAGCACTTTACACAGTGCCTGGCTGGCCAAGGGCCCTCACAACACCACCGCAGAGGAGCAGCACACACACACACACACACACACACACACACAGCCATAAGAACTGGAGCATAAAATAATGGAGAGGACTGGGTGGTCTGAGGAGGTGATGGTAGAGGACTGGGTGGTCTGAGGAGGTGAATGTAGAGGACTGGGTGGTCTGAGGAGGTGATGGTAGAGGACTGGGTGGTCTGAGGAGATGATGGTAGAGGAGGTGATGGTAGAGGACTGGGTGGTCTGAGGAGGGGATGGTAGAGGACTGGGTGGTCTGAGGAGGTGATGGTAGAGGAGGTGATTGGGTGGTCTGAGGAGGTGATGGTAGAGGACTGGGTGGTCTGAGGAAGTGATGGTAGAGGAGGTGATGGTAGAGGAGGTGATTGGGTGGTCTGAGGAGGTGATGGTAGAGGAGGTGAGAGCTGGGTGGTCTGAGGAGGTGATGGTAGAGGAGGTGATTGTAGAGAGCTGGGTGTTCTGAGGAGGTGATTGTAGAGGAGGTGATGGTAGAGGATGTGATGGTAGAGGAGGTGATTGTAGAGGAGGTGAGGGCTGGGTGGTCTGAGGAGGTGATGGTAGAGGAGGTGTTTGTAGAGGGCTGGATGGTCTGAGGAGGTGATGGTAGAGGAGGTGAGGGCTGGGTGGTCTGAGGAGGTGATTGTAGAGGAGGTGAGGGCTGGGTGGTCTGAGGAGGTGATGGTAGAGGAGGTGAGGGCTGGGTGGTCTGAGGAGGTGATGGTAGAGGGCTGGGTGGTCTGAGGAGGTGATTGTAGAGGGTGTTGAACAGAGAGATTCATCAGTAAAGCTCTGATAACAGTTAACACTATGAGCCAACAGCTTTTATCACAATAATATATTTAAGCAATAATAAGGTCTAGTATACTGGCCATATACCATATACCATCAGCTGTTCTTAGGCACGACATGAAGCGGAGTTCCTGGATACAGGCCTTGGCCGTGGTATACTGGCCATATACCTAATGGCTGTTCTTAAGCACGACAAGAAGCGGAGTTCCTGGATACAGGCCTTGGCCGTGGTATACTGGCCATATACCTAATGGCTGTTCTTAGGCACGACATGAAGGGAGTGGTATACTGAAGAAATAAGGCACGAGGGTGTGTGGTATATTGCCAATATACCACGGCTAATGGCTGTTTTTCGGCACACCGTTAACGCGGAGTTCCTGGATACAGGCCTTGGCCGTGGTATATCGGCAATATACCACACACCCCCTAACGTAATTAGAGCAGTGTAAATAAATGTTTTTGTCATACCTGTGGTATACCGTCTGATACACCACGGCAGTCAGCCAATTAGCATTCAGGGCTCAATACCAATCAGTTGCCTTATGGCTTAAATATACTATTAACACACTAGCTGTTTTAGTACTCTTCAGTCCTGGTCCTAATGGGTGAGTAAGTATCACCACAGAGCCATTCATCTACGGGGAATCCAATAATATGAGCTGAAGCCTATAGATCTGTCTGAACTCTATTCTAACTCACTGCCACAACTACACTACCGAGTGGATCAGACGATCAATGTGCTGATAGAGCCACACACACACACACACACACACACACACACACACACACACACACACACACACACACACACACACACACAACTGAGCTTTGTCCCAGTTTAGAATTGAGAGAAGAAGGCCAAAAAAAAAGATCATCAAGGACAACAACCACCCACAAGCCACTGCCTGTTCACCCCGCTATCATCCAGAAGGCGAGGTCAGTACAGGTGCATCAAAGCTGGGACCGAGAGACTGAAAAACAGCTTCTATCTCAAGGCCGTCAGACTGTTAAACGGTAGCACATTAGATGCTGCCTTATATACATAGACTTGAAATCACTGGTCACTTTAATAAAATACATTTACATATTTTACATTACTCACCTCTTATGTATACATTACCCTATTTTTCTGTATCTTAGATGATGCCGCTCTGACGTTGCTCGTCCTAATATTTATATATTCTTAATTCCATTCCTTTACTTATGTTTGTGTGGATTGTGTTTATCTGTTGTGAAACGGTTAGATATTAGTTGTTAGATATTACTGCACTGTTGGAGCTAGAAACAGAAGCATTTCACTACACCCGCAATAACATCTGCAAAACATGTGTATGTGACCAATAAAATGTGATTTGATTTGAGAGAGAGAGAGAAGAGGAGGAGGAGGGCCTCACTCAGTCTGCTCCACTCTGGAGAGGAGGAGGAGGGCCTCACTCAGTCTGCTCCACTCTGGAGAGGAGGAGGGCCAGGCCTCACTCAGTCTGCTCCACTCTGGAGAGGAGGAGGAGGGCCTCACTCAGTCTGCTCCACTCTGGAGAGGAGGAGGAGGGCCTCACTCAGTCTGCTCCACTCTGAAGAGGAGGAGGAGGGCCTCACTCAGTCTGCTCCACTCTGGAGAGGAGGAGGAGGGCCTCACTCAGTCTGCTCCACTCTGGAGAGGAGGGGGAGGGCCTCACTCAGTCTGCTCCACTCTGGAGAGGAGGAGGAGGGCCTCACTCAGTCTGCTCCACTCTGGAGAGGAGGAGGAGGGCCTCACTCAGTCTGCTCCACTCTGGAGAGGAGGAGGGCCAGGCCTCACTCAGTCTGCTCCACTCTGGAGAGGAGGAGGAGGGCCTCACTCAGTCTGCTCCACTCTGGAGAGGAGGAGGAGGGCCTCACTCAGTCTGCTCCACTCTGAAGAGGAGGAGGAGGGCCTCACTCAGTCTGCTCCACTCTGGAGAGGAGGAGGAGGGCCTCACTCAGTCTACTCCACTCTGGAGAAGAGGAGGGCCTCACTCAGTCTGCTCCACTCTGGAGAGGAGGAGGAGGGCCTCACTCAGTCTGCTCCACTCTGGAGAGGAGGAGGAGGGCCTCACTCAGTCTGCTCCACTCTGGAGAGGAGGAGGAGGGCCTCACTCAGTCTGCTCCACTCTGGAGAGGAGGAGGAGGGACTCACTCAGTCTGCTCCACTCTGGAGAGGAGGAGGAGGGACTCACTCAGTCTACTCCACTCTGGAGAGGAGGAGGGCCTCACTCAGTCTGCTCCACTCTGAAGAGGAGGAGGAGGGCCTCACTCAGTCTGCTCCACTCTGGAGAGGAGGAGGGCCTCACTCAGTCTGCTCCACTCTGGAGAGGAGGAGGAGGGCCTCACTCAGTCTGCTCCACTCTGAAGAGGAGGAGGAGGGCCTCACTCAGTCTGCTCCACTCTGGAGAGGAGGAGGGCCTCACTCAGTCTGCTCCACTCTGAAGAGGAGGAGGAGGGCCTCACTCAGTCTGCTCCACTCTGGAGAGGAGGAGGGCCTCACTCAGTCTGCTCCACTCTGGAGAGGAGGAGGAGGGCCTCACTCAGTCTGCTCCACTCTGAAGAGGAGGAGGAGGGCCTCACTCAGTCTGCTCCACTCTGGAGAGGAGGAGGGCCTCACTCAGTCTGCTCCACTCTGAAGAGGAGGAGGAGGGCCTCACTCAGTCTGCTCCACTCTGGAGAGGAGGAGGAGGGCCTCACTCAGTCTGCTCCACTCTGGAGAGGAGGAGGAGGGCCTCACTCAGTCTGCTCCACTCTGGAGAGGAGGAGGAGGGCCTCACTCAGTCTGCTCCACTCTGGAGAAGAGGAGGGCCTCACTCAGTCTGCTCCACTCTGGAGAGGAGGAGGGCCTCACTCAGTCTGCTCCACTCTGAAGAGGAGGAGGAGGGCCTCACTCAATCTGCTCCACTCTGGAGAGGAGGAGGGCCTCACTCAGTCTACTCCACTCTGGAGAGGAGTTAGTTCACCTCAAAGAATGCCCCATCATCAGATTCCTCCCCTCGGTCGCTGATTTCCCACAATGCTGTCTGTTCTGTCCTGGCTACAGTCCACTCTCAACAAAACACACACACGGCCCACTCTCAACAGAACACAAACAAGGCCCACTCTCAACAAAACACAAACACACACACGGCCCACTCTCAACAAAAGAGAGAGGGAGAGAGAGAGAGAGAGAGAGAGAGAGAGAGAGAGAGAGAGAGACAGAGAGACAGACAGACAGACAGACAGACAGACAGACAGACAGACAGACAGACAGACAGACAGACAGACAGACAGACATAAAGGTCTCCTTCCAGAACTAGTGCCCTGATTCACCACCCTATTCATAATGTAATGCATACTTCATTACCACACACTGCACACTACCAATGTATTACATGAAAACCTAATATCCATTGCCTTTAGCTCCCGATCTCTATATTAATACAGGGTTAGGTTTGTGTGTTTAGCGTGTGTGTTTAGTGTGTGTGTGTGTATGTGTATGTGTGTGTGTGTGTGTGTGTGTGTGTGGTCTGGCTCTGTGTCATAGTGGATCCAGTCCAGTTCTAAATCTTACTGCCCTTGAATGAGTAGGTGTCCAAACTTTTGACTGGTACTGTACATATTACCATTAGAATATTAACATTAGAATATTACCATTAGAATATTAACATTAGAATATTAACATTAGAATGTTACCATTAGAATGTTACCATTAGAATGTTACCATTAGTATATTAACATTAGAATATTACCATTAGTATATTACCATTAGTATATTACCATTAGTATATTACCATTAGAATATTACCATTAGTATATTACCATTAGTATATTACCATTAGAATATTACCATTAGTATATTAACATTAGAATATTACCATTAGAATATTACCATTAGTATATTACCATTAGAATATTACCATTAGTATATTACCATTAGTATATTACCATTAGAATATTACCATTAGTATATTACCATTAGTATACTACCATTAGTATATTACCATTAGTATATTACCATTAGAATATTACCATTAGAATATTACCATTAGAATGTTACCATTAGAATATTACCATTAGAATATTACCATTAGTATATTACCATTAGTATATTACCATTAGAATATTACCATTAGAATATTACCATTAGAATATTACCATTAGAATATTAACATTAGTATATTACCATTAGAATATTACCATTAGAATATTACCATTAGTATATTACCATTAGAATATTACCATTATAATATTACCATTAGTATATTACCATTAGTATATTACCATTAGTATATTACCATTAGTATATTACCATTAGAATATTACCATTAGTATATTACCATTAGAATATTACCATTAGAATATTACCATTAGAATATTACCATTAGTATATTACCATTAGTATATTACCATTAGTATATTACCATTAGAATATTACCATTAGAATATTACCATTAGAATATTACCATTAGAATATTACCATTAGTATATTACCATTAGAATATTACCATTAGAATATTACCATTAGAATATTACCATTAGTATATTACCATTAGAATATTACCATTAGAATATTAACATTAGTATATTACCATTAGAATATTACCATTAGAATATTACCATTAGTATATTACCATTAGTATATTACCATTAGTATATTACCATTAGAATATTACCATTAGTATATTACCATTAGTATATTACCATTAGAATATTACCATTAGAATATTACCATTAGTATATTACCATTAGAATATTACCATTAGAATATTACCATTAGAATATTACCATTAGTATATTACCATTAGTATATTACCATTAGTATATTACCATTAGAATATTACCATTAGTATATTACCATTAGAATATTACCATTAGAATATTACCATTAGAATATTACCATTAGAATATTACCATTAGTATATTACCATTAGAATATTACCATTAGAATATTACCATTAGTATATTACCATTAGAATATTACCATTAGAATATTACCATTAGAATATTAACATTAGAATATTACCATTAGAATATTACCATTAGAATATTACCATTAGTATATTACCATTAGAATATTACCATTAGAATATTACCATTAGTATATTACCATTAGAATATTACCATTATAATATTACCATTAGTATATTACAATTAGTATATTACCATTAGAATATTACCATTAGAATATTACCATTAGAATATTACCATTAGTATATTACCATTAGTATATTACCATTAGAATATTACCATTAGTATATTACCATTAGAATATTACCATTAGAATATTACCATTAGAATATTACCATTAGAATATTACCATTAGTATATTAACATTAGTATATTACCATTAGAATATTACCATTATAATATTACCATTAGAATATTACCATTAGAATATTACCATTAGTATATTAACATTAGTATATTACCATTAGAATATTACCATTAGAATATTACCATTAGAATATTACCATTAGAATATTACCATTAGAATATTACCATTAGAATATTACCATTAGTATATTACCATTAGAATATTACCATTAGAATATTACCATTAGAATATTACCATTAGTATATTACCATTAGAATATTACCATTAGTATATTACCATTAGAATATTACCATTAGAATATTACCATTAGAATATTACCATTAGTATATTACCATTAGAATATTACCATTAGTATATTACCATTAGTATATTACCATTAGTATATTACCATTAGTATATTACCATTAGAATATTACCATTAGTATATTACCATTAGTATATTACCATTAGAATATTACCATTAGAATATTACCATTAGTATATTAACATTAGAATATTAACATTAGTATATTACCATTAGAATATTACCATTAGAATATTACCATTAGAATATTACCATTAGTATATTACCATTAGTATATTACCATTAGAATATTACCATTAGAATATTACCATTAGTATATTACCATTAGTATATTACCATTAGAATATTACCATTAGTATATTCAGACCACAACATTTTTTCCACATTTTGTTGGATTACAACCTTATTCTAAATACATAATTGTTTTCCCTATTCAATCTAAACACAATACCACATAACGACAAAGTGAAAACAGGTTTAGAAAATGTATTTTAAAAAACAAAAACAGAAATACCTTATTTACATCAGTATTCAAACCCTTTGCTATGAGACTCGAAATTGAGCTCTGGTGCATCCTGTTTCCATTGATCATCCTTGAGATGTTTCTACAACTTGACTGGAGTCCACTTGAGGTACATTCCATTAATTGGACATGATTTGGAAAGGTACACACCTGTCTATATAAGGTCCCACAGTTCACAGCGCATGTCAGAGCAAAAACCAAGCCATGAGGTCGAAGGAATTGTCCATAGAGCTCCGAGACAAGATTGTGTTGAGGCACAGATCTGGTGAAGGGTACCAAAACATTATTGCAGCATTGAAGGTCCCCAAGAACACAGTGGCCTCCATCATTCTTAAATAGAAGAAGTTTGGAACCACCAAGACTCTTCCTAGAGCTGGTCGCCCTGCCAAACTGAGCAATCAGGGGAGGAGGGCCTTGTTCAGGGAGGTGACCAAGAACCCAATGGTCACTCTGACAGTTCCTCTGTGGAGATGGGAGAACATTCCAGAAGGACAACCATTTCTGCAGCACTAGAGTGGCAAGTATATTAAGGTAAAAAAAAAATATTGTAGAGAACAATCTAATGATTAGTTCTATGTCATTTATAAGGACATTAGGGCAAAGAAAACTACATGGTGACATTCATTTTATAGCGCCACCTTCAACTGTCTACATTGTACAGCAGTGAGTCAAAAACCCTACAATATAGCATCATTGACTTGAATGAAGAGACCCATTCTCCTCATTCTAGTTCTGTGAGTACTACTGTTGCCACAGCATGGAAAAATAGCAGAGTTTTGGCGCAGGCACAGCTATGAACACGATTGCCTCTAGTGACAATACTACCGTAGCTAGCTAGTCATATATTATATGGTTTTAGAATGTA
This sequence comes from Oncorhynchus mykiss, assembly GCF_013265735.2. Taxonomy (NCBI): domain Eukaryota; kingdom Metazoa; phylum Chordata; class Actinopteri; order Salmoniformes; family Salmonidae; genus Oncorhynchus; species Oncorhynchus mykiss. The sequence continues at coordinate 62,667,235 of NC_048583.1, read as the reverse complement.
AAAGGTTTTTCTCCTCCTCTTCCTTACGATGTAGTGCCAAATACTTACAAAGCTACCCAGACCTCCTCGCCAAGGCTACCCAGACCTCCTCGCAAAGGCTACACAGACCTCCTCGCCAAGGCTACCCAGACCTCCTCGCCAAGGCTACCCAGACCTCCTCGCCAAGGCTACCCAGACCTCCTCAACAAAGCTACCCAGACTTCCTCGCCAAAACACAGAGGAAAATGTTTTTATTGACTGATCTGGAAAGAGTTTATTTGTAGTTACATGTAAACTCTGTCCCTTTGGTGGTGGTGGTGGTGAGAGAGAAAGACATTTCTTCCTTAAGTTAAAGCTGCACAGTCAGTGTGTACAGTGCACACATTTGACTCTTTAAACAGTGCATTCTGTTATCTGACTGGAGAGTTTATGTAATGCCACCAGGACACTGATGCAAATCTTCACCTCAGTCCTTTTCTCAGGTCCATATTTAGACTTATATTAGTAATGGATTGGAAACGAGCAGGGGTGTAAACAACTTGTGTTGTACTTACTTGGGACTATTTAGTGAGTGACGACTTGGAATGTTCGTCCACTAGCTCATTCATAGCGAACTGTACTGTACTCCAGGAACTAGCTCATTCATAGTGAACTGTACTGTACTCCAGGAACTAGCTAATTCATAGCGAACTGTACTGTACTCCAGGAACTAGCTCATTCATAGTGAACTGTACTGTACTCCAGGAACTAGCTCATTCATAGTGAACTGTACTGTACTCCAGGAACTAGCTCATTCATAGTGAACTGTACTGTACTCCAGGAACTAGCTCATTCATAGTGAACTGTACTGTACTCCAGGAACTAGCTCATTCATAGCGAACTGTACTGTACTCCAGGAACTAGCTCATTCATAGTGAACTGTACTGTACTCCAGGAACTAGCTCATTCATAGTGAACTGTACTGTACTCCAGGAACTAGCTCATTCATAGTGAACTGTACTGTACTCCTGGAACTAGCTCATTCATAGTGAACTGTACTGTACTCCAGGAACTAGCTCATTCATAGCGAACTGTACTGTACTCCAGGAACTAACTCATTCATAGTGAACTGTACTGTACTCCAGGAACTAGCTCATTCATAGTGAACTGTACTGTACTTCAGGAACTAGCTCATTCATAGTGAACTGTACTGTACTCCAGGAACTAGCTCATTCATAGCGAACTGCACTGTACTCCAGGAACTAGCTCATTCATAGCGAACTGCACTGTACTCCAGGAACTAGCTCATTCATAGCGAACTGTACTGTACTCCAGGAACTAGCTCATTCATAGCGAACTGCACTGTACTCCTGGAACTAGCTCATTCATAGCGAACTGCACTGTACTCCAGGAACTAGCTCATTCATAGCGAACTGCACTGTACTCCAGGAACTACCCTTCATTGTACTGCATTTACAGAAGATCTCATTCAATAATACACACGTCTAGCATAGTTGTAGGCAGAAAGCAAAATGTTGTGATTGAGCTCTGGAGTGTGAATACCACTTGTCCAAAGAAAGATGATTTGTGGATAAGAACCTCAGCTGAGAACCAGGACCCGTTGAGAACTGACTTCCTCATCCAACTTGGAGGGTCAGGGGGCGATGTTGGAAGGCAAAGAGGAAACGCTTTTCAAGAAAAGTTAGACAACACACACACACACACACACACACACACACACACAGGTGCTAGAATATTTCTAGAATATTTCTGCCTGCTTCCACCGAGAGAGACACTGTTATTATACCTTTCTTCAAGCTAGGCGTGTCAGTTAAGAACAATTGTTATTTTATTTACAGTGACGGCCTACACCGGCCTAACCCGGACGACGCGTGGGCCAATTGTGCGACGCCCTATGGGACTCCCAATCACGGCCGGTTGTGATACAGCCTGGAATCAAACCAGGGTAGTGACACCTCTAGCACTGAGATGCAGTGGCTTAGACCGCTGCGCCACTCTGGAGCCCAATGTGTTCAATAATGACCGAGCCTGGGGCAGAGTGGTGTGTGTGTGTGTGTGTGTGTGTGTGTGTGTGTGTGTGTGTGTGTGTGTGTGTGGGGGGGGGGGGGGGGGGGGGGCAATCTGTCTGCATTGTGGTCTGCATTGTTGTCTGCATGTTTCCAGGTATTTTTTCCCAGCACTACATGGAAACAGCATAGTTGGCGCTTTCACTGACTAATGTTATCAATTACAATCAGTTTATGTGCACGACACGTGGGGCTCCAAAGTGGCAGAGCATTGTAGAGCATCTCTGTGTGTGGAGTAAAGGTGGCCTAGGATATTTTTTTCCCCCCTGGTTGCACACTGGATAAATAAATAAAACACGTCATCTTATGAGTCTTGTTTCTTTTGAAATCCCCATTTCCCCTTTTGTTTTCTTTCCGTTTAATTTGTATTCATTTTAAATGTATTTGTTGGCTTTTTTTTTTGTTCATAAAAAAATGGGGTATGATGGACTGATGACCTGTGGCTACTCAACACCTTTTGGGGTTGGGTTAATATTCCCCTAACCTAACCCTAACCTGGGTGAGTCTCAAACGACACCCTATTCACTATAGGTCCATAGGGTCCTGGTCCAAAGTAGTGCACTATATAGGGAATAGGGTGCCGTTTGGGACTAAGCCCATACGTCTCTCTTTTAGTTTACAGAGACAGAGAACGGAGCCGTGTTCAGGACTGTAATGTCAGCCAGATTTGTGCTGCGAGGCCAAGAGAGCTTGCCTTGCTATTTCCTTCAGGCTCAGACTCAGCCATGGTTGGAATGCTATGAACAATAATTTATCCTGGAACTTAATGGATTGTGGAATCAATTCAAACCTTATCTTCCCCATAGCACAAAGGAGACAGGTTGGGCTGGGGAATGTAGGAGGTGCCAAGGCTGCAGACGGAGAAGGGGCGGGGCTTGGAGGGGGGGGGGGGCAAATTGAAGGTGCAACAACTCAGTCGTTTCCTTATAAGGACAAGCCTGGACAAATCAGCCCTCAGCAACCAGTCAGTCAATCAGCCAGTCATCCAGCCAGTCAGTCAACCAGTCATTCAATCAGCCAGTCATCCAGCCAGTCAGTCAACCAGTAATTCAATCAGTCAGTCATCCAGCCAGTCAGTCAACCAGTCATTCAATCAGCCAGTCAGTCAACCAGTCATTCAATCAGCCAGTCATCCAGCCAGTCAGTCAACCAGTCATTCAATCAGCCAGTCATCCAGCCAGTCAGTCAACTAGTCATTCAATCTGCCAGTCATCCAGCCAGTCATTCAATCAACCAGTCATCCAGCCAGTCAGTCAACCAGTCATTCAATCAGCCAGTCATCCAGCCAGTCAGTCAACTAGTCATTCAATCAGCCAGTCATCCAGCCAGTCAGTCAACCAGATTCAATCAGCCAGTCATCCAGCCAGTTAGTCAACCAGTCATTCAATCAGCCAGTCATCCAGCCAGTCAGTCAACTAGTCATTCAATCAGCCAGTCATCCAGCCAGTCAGTCAACTAGTCATTTAATCAGCCAGTCATCCAGCCCTAGGACCATGCCTCAGGACTACCTGGCCTGATGACTCCTTGCTGTCCCCAGTCCACCTGGCCATGCTGCTGCTCCAGTTTCAACTGTTCTGCCTGCGGCTATGGAACCCTGACCTGTTCACCGAACGTGCTACCTGTCCCAGACCTGCTGTTTTCAACTCTCTAGAGACAGCAGGAGCGGTAGAGATACTCTTAATAATCGGCTATGAAAAGCCAACTGACATTTACTCCTGAGGTGCTGACGTGCTGCACCCTCGACAACCACTGTGATTATTATTATTTGACCATGCTGGTCATTTATGAACTTTTGAACATCTTGGCCATGTTCTGTTATAATCTCCACCCGGCACAGCCAGAAGAGGACTGGCCACCCCACATAGCCTGGTTCCTCTCTAGGTTTCTTCCTAGGTTCTGGCCTTTCTAGGGAGTTTTTCCTAGCCACCGTGCTTCTACACCTGCATTTCTTGCTGTTGGGGGTTTTAGGCTGGGTTTCTGTACAGCACTTTGAGATATCAGCTGATAAGAAGGGCTTTATAAATACATCTGATTGATTATATGCACAGGATCGGTACATCCGAACATCACACCTGTGGGACAGGTACAGGATGGCAACAACAACTGTCCAAGTTACACCAGGAACACACAATCCCTCCATCAGTGTTCAGACTGTCCGCAATAGGCTGAGAGAGGCTGGACTGAGGGCTTGTAGGCCTGTTGTAAGTCAGGTCCTCACAAGACATCACCGGCAACAACGTCACCAATGGGCACAAACCCACCGTCGCTGGACCAGACAGGACTGAAAAGAAGTGCTCGTCATTGACGTGTCGGGTTTTTGTCTCACCAGGGGTGATGGTCGGATTTGTGTTTATCGTTGAAGGAATGAGTGTTACACCGAGGCCTGTACTCTGGAGCGGGATCGATTAGGAGGTGGAGGGTCCGTCATGGTCTGGGGCGGTGTGTCACAGCATCATCGGACTGAGCTTGTTGTCAATGCAGACAATCTCAATGCTGTGTGTTACAGGGAAGACATCCTCATGTGGTACCCTTCCTGCAGGCTCATCCTGACATGACCCTCCAGCATGACAATGCCACCAGCCATAGTGCTCGTTCTGTACGTGATTTCCTGCAAGACAGGATTGTCAGTGTTCTGCCATGGCCAGTGAAGAGCCCGGATCTCAATCCCATTTAGCACGTCTGGGACCTGTTTGATCGTAGGGTGAGGGCTAGGGCCATTCGCCCCAGAAATGTCCGGGAACTTGCAGCTGCCTTGGTGGAAGAGTGGGGTAACATCTCAAAGCAAGAACTGGAAAATCTGGTGCAGCCCATGAGGAGGAGATGCATTGCAGTACTTAATGCAGCTGGTGGCCACACCAGATACTGACTGTTACTTTTGATTTTGACCCCCCTTTGTTCAGGGACACATTATTCAATTTCTGTTAGTCACATGTCTGTGGAGCTTGTTCAGTTTACGTCTCAGTTGTTGAATCTTGTTATGTTCATTCAAATATTTACACGTGTTAAGTTTGCTGAAAATAAACGCAGTTGACAGTGAGAGGACATTTTCTTTTTTTGCTGAGTTTATATACCCTCTTTAACATATATATCAACGAATGGGCGAGGGCACTACAACAGTCTGCAGCGCCCGGCCTCAACCTACTAGAATCTGAAGTCAAATGTCTACTATTTGCTGATGATCTGGTGCTTCTGTCCCCAACCAAGAAGGGCCTACAGCAGCACCTAGATCTTATGCACAGATTCTGTCAGACCTGGGCCCTGACAGTAAATCTCAGTAAGACCAAAATAATGGTGTTCCAAAAAAGGTCCAGTCACCAGGACCACAAATACAAATTCCATCTAGACACTGTTTCCCTAGAGCACACAAAAAACTATACATACCTTGGCCTAAACATCAGCGCCACAGGTAACTTCCACAAAGCTGTGAACGATCTGAGAGACAAGGCGAGAAGGGCATTCTATGCCATCAAAAGAAACATAAATTTCAACATACCAATTAGGATTTGGCTAAAAATACTTGAATCAGTCATAGAGCCCATTGCCCTTTATGGTTGTGAGGTCTGGGGTCCGCTCACCAACCAAGACTTCACAAAATGGGACAAACACCAAATTGAGACTCTGCACGCAGAATTCTGCAAAAATATCCTCCGTGTACAACGTAGAACACCAAATAATGCATGCAGAGCAGAGAGATGAACCTGGAGAAGAGTCCCCTAAGCAAGCTGGTCCTGGGGCTCTGTTCACAAACACAAACAGACCTCCACAGAGCCCCAGGACAGCAACACAATTAGACGCAACCAAATCATGAGAAAACTAAAAGATAATTACTTGACACATTGGAAAGAATTTACAAAAAAAACAGAGCAAACTAGAATGCTTTTTGGCCCTAAACAGAGAGTACACAGTGGCAGAATACCTGACCACTGTGACTTACCTAAACTTAAGGAAAGCTTTGACTATGTACAGACTCAGTGAGCATAGCCTTGCTATTGAGAAAGGCCGCCATAGGCAGATCTGGCTTTCAAGAGAAGACAGGCTATGTGCTCACTGCCCACAAAATGAGGTGGAAACTGAGCTGCACTTCCTAACCTCCTGCCCAATGTATGACCATATTAGAGACACATATTTCCCTCAGATTACACAGACCCACAAAGAATTTGAAAACAAATCCAATTTTGATGAACTCGTGTGTGAAATGTGTGAAATACCACAGTGTGCCATCACAGCAGCAAGATTTGTGACCTGTTGCCACGAGAAAAGGGCAACCAGTGAAGAACAAACACCATTGTAAATACAACCCATATTTATGTTTATTTATTTTCCCTTTTGTACTATTTGCACATCGTTACAACATTGTATAAAGATATAATATGACATTCTCTATTCCTTTAGAACTTCTGTGAATGTTTACTGTTCATTTGTTTTGTTTATTTCACTTTTGTTTACTATCTGCTTTGGCAATGTTAACATATGTTTCCCCATGCCAATAAAGCCCCTTAAATTGAAATTGCATTCAGAGATAGAGAAAGAGGGAGGAGTGACAGAGAGAGAAAGAGAGAACAATCAAGAAGGGAAGGAGAGAGAGAGAAGAGGGAGGGAGAGAGACAGAGAGTTGGGAAGGACGAGAGAGAGAGAGAGAGAGAGAGAGAGAGAGAATGAAACTAAGGTGTCATTATTAAGTTATAATCATATGTAAGTGTCTACTACAAAGATATTTTTCTACAGTCTTATTTCAGTATTTTAAGTCCCAACAGAACTTTAAAAATGGGGGACTTTTATTTTGAAGGCGAACCGCAAACTCCACTAGTTCACACACACAGGATGACACAGACAGTGACCATAGCAACAGAGTAAACAAATGTTTTCCATGTGTGAAATTGCCATATGCATGCATAAAAAGTAGTTACAGGCAACATAAATTAGAAAACAATGATTTTTATTGTTAGACATGACTGTGTGTAAACCTACAATGTTAGCCAACTAACTAGCTGATCTGTTAGAACCAATGAAAATGTGTGGCCCGCCCACAGCCGACCCCACCCCATGTGCCTCAGAGAGGGGTACTTGGAGAGGAGAGGCATTCACAGATAAGGAGATCTGGAGAGAGAGCCTTTATACCTGAGAGAGTCAAGTTCAGACATGCTATGTCAACAACACTATATCCCTCAGTCAGAAAAACAACCCTGGTAGAGGAAACCATAGACACACCATTCAATTACTAGAGGGGTTATGTCATAAAACCCTCAAAGTTCCAGAATGGGGCGAAAAATGGCAGCCATCTTGTTCAGGGATAAATCCAAAAACCAGTCTAATTGGAATGAATGGCAGAAGAGTCTTAAGTGATGCAGTAGAGTCTTAAGTGATGCCCATCCCTCCCAGTGTGCTCCCATCCCTCCCAGTGTGCTCCCATCCCTCCCAGTGTGCTCCCATCCCTCCCAGTGTGCTCCCATCCCTCCCAGCGTGCTCCCATCCCTCCCAGCGTGCTCCCATCCCTCCCAGTGTGCTCCCATCCCTCCCAGCGTGCTCCCATCCCTCCCAGCGTGCTCCCATCCCTCCCAGCGTGCTCCCATCCCTCCCAGCGTGCTCCCATCCCTCCCAGCGTGCTCCCATCCCTCCCAGTGTGCTCCCATCCCTTCCAGTGTGCTCCCATCCTTCCCAGTGTGCTCCCATCCCTCCCAGCGTGCTCACATCCCATAATGTTTTTAGTCTAGTCAGAGCTCCAAACAATAACCCACTTCTCTCTCTCTTTGTGTTCAGAAACACATGATACAATTAGGAATCTGGTGATGTGTGACCATACGGAGTAGTCAAGCCACTGAGGAGGGATGAGCCCTGAGGGGTTCTCCCCCCCAAAACCCAACCAACAGAGTATGACTCCACTCACTCACTCACAAGCATTTCGCTACACTTGCATTAACATCTGCTAACCATGTGTATGTGACAAATACAATTTGATTTGATTTGATTTTGACTCAAAACACAAACTCAATCAGAGTAGGACTACACTCACTCAAAACACAACCTCCATCAGAGTATGACTCCACTCACTCAAAACACAAAGTCCATCAGAGTATGACTCCACTCACTCAAAACACAAACACCAACAGAGTATGACTCCACTCACTCAAAACACAAACTCCATCAGAGTAGGACTCCACTCACTCAAAACACAAAGTTCAACAGAGTATGACTCCACTCACTCAAAACACAAACTCCATCAGAGTAGGACTCCACTCACTCAAAACACAAACTCCATCAGAGTAGGACTCCACTCACTCAAAACACAAACTCCATCAGAGTAGGACTCCACTCACTCAAAACACAAAGTTCAACAGAGTATGACTCCACTCACTCAAAACACAAAGTTCAACAGAGTATGACTCCACTCAACTCAAAACACAAACTCAATCAGAGTATGACTCCACTCACTGTTTATGTTTTGGTTGTCATATGATTTGTTGTCATCCCTTCCCAACTACTGATATATCACTCGGATCAAGTGGTAGTCTGAACTCTCACCGGATGCCTTTTGTCCCATTGTTTACATGACTGTGGGCGGCCGAGGCCTCTCTTTCTCGGGTCTGCTGACGTGAGATTGAAGTAGAGTGATTTATGTTTCTAGAACCGTACCGCAGTTGAGAATCGTTTCACGTTTAGATGGGGTATTTTGACTGTTTTTGGCTTCCAGAACCAATTCGCCCTTTAAACAGAACATGTACAACGGATGTGAAACGGCTAGCTTAGTTAGCTGTGGTGCGCGCTAAATAGCGTTTCGAATCGGTGACGTCACTTGCTCTGAGACCTTGGAGTAGCGCGAGGGCGAGGGGACGGTCTAAAGTTATACTGTTACACATGTAAGGTCCTTGGACTAAGGACTAACGTTAGTCTCTTTTAGTCTAATACTGGGTTATGGTTTAGCTAACCAAACCATCAGTTCTAGCTTGCTATTATGAGCATCGAATTCAACAATGGCAATTATATTTTCTATTTGACATTTGCTTTCAAAGGCAGCTCTAACATAGAACATTAACTATAGCCATTCAATTCTACCGTGCTGATATACCGTGCGTTACAGGGAAATAATGCACGCTCTAGAATGCACTTCAAGCCAATCAGAAACGAGTATTCAACAATGCCATGGTATAAACAGCCAAAATGCATCGCATTACAACTTGTAAGTCCTTGTTTGGTCTAGTTTATATGTCACCTCTACTGAATGCACTTCCTGTAAATATCTAAGGAACATCTCGTCATAAACTGAGAACATTAGGGTATATTTAGTGGTCCCTTCCTCTAAACAAACTGTCATGTTATTTAAATAAAGGGCCAGCAACAGTACCGGTGGATTCTCACGTGTTCCATGGTAGTTGGCTACTATGATAACTACTCTAACAGCACCAACTGCTGTAGTCAGTGTTTCGAGAAAATACTATATTGAGGTAAAAAGACAGGCTTGTGCTAGTTGTTGTCTCCCAGCATCTGTAATTATTTACGTGCGACCCCCTAACCTCGCATACCTAGCCGCCCCGGTGCTAACATCCCCGGTGCTCTCACACCGGTCGCCGTGTGGCGGTGACGGCATAATTCAGGAAACTAGAAGCTGAAGCTTCCCAAGCAGGAAAAAAAAAATGAGGAAAGGAAAACGCTTTTCCAACTGCTGCTGCACGAGAAGGGGGACGATTATTACCATTTTAGGGCACGCTCGCTCACATCCAAGCCCTACCCTTCTAACCACACTGCTTACTCAGATTCCACCCCATTTTCTTCCCTCTTTTTTTCAATGCAACAAAAAAATATATATACATTTAAAGTGTGGGAGAGAAAAAGAGAGCGCTCAAATTGTATATGTAAACTGTTTTTTTCACCCATTCTCGATATACTTTCATTTGAACGACTCCATTGCGAAGTCTTGCCCAGTCATACCTGGGCAAATAGCTCTGATCTGAACTAATCATACCCCTCTTACAAAAAAAAAGAAAGCCGTTTTGAAACTGCAATAAAAACGCAGTATCTGCAGTCGACTGTGGTATTTTTGGACGCAGTAATACTGCACTATAACTTCAGTTACACTGCAAAAGTACGGCAGCAAAATAACGTGTAATTTTGGATGCATGATTTGTATTGTACGTACAGCTGTTACACTGCACTCTGAATGCAATATTTTTTCTTAAGGGTCTTCAATTATATTACAGGCTTATCGATCCAATGTAGTTTTTTATTTAACCTTTATTTAAAGTAGGCAAGTCAGTTAAAGAACAAATTATTATTTACAAGGACGGCCTAGGAACACTACCCGTGAGCATCAACACTAACAAAAACAAAGTATGTTCTGTAGTGTAATTGTATGATAAAGTATGCCTGAATCATCACATAGACCACTATAATATGGTTGACATCACCAGACATTATGCGGATAGGGAAGGTCTACAATAGAAGGAGAGGAGACGGGAAGAGGAGACACGATATAGCAGTTGAATGTCGAGGCGCAGGTCTGACATCTGTTGCTCTGCGAGGTGGGCGGGTTATTTCCAGGACTAATAGTTTTTCTAGGGGGGGGGATGGGTATACGGGAGATTAGGCCACTCGTCCGGGCTACAGACAATATGCTGCTTCAATTACAGGCTAACCGGCTGCTTTTACGCGTGATGATAAAACACACATCCTCCACCTAATGTTTATGTCAGTTCAAATCTTCTCGTGGTTCTAGTAGGCTAAACCCTTATTTTGAAGAGAAAAAAAAGTTGAGGAATTTAACTCGGAGTTTAATAAATGTAGTGTAAAAACATTAACATGTATTTTTGTTGTAAAAGTCATGGTCCAATATATTTTGGACAATAATAATGTTCCCAAGTTCCAACCATCAAAGAGCCGTATCAATGTCAAAGTAGCCTACAGGTTGTCTGCTGCGCTTACGTCCCTCTCATCTCTGCAGCATTCAGAGGTGGAGGTAGAGGCATTCAAACACCTTTACCCACCAGGAGGGACTCGGAGCTAGATAGATCACACCCTAAAATGTATTCTATTCACCTTTCTCTGCTGCTTCTCCCACGCCGGGTCCAACAGCATATCCCGGTCCCAGTCATCTTCCTGAGGCATATAATCGTTTTCATCTCCGTCATACGGGTTCATGTCGAAAGTAGGCATGGATTACACTTCCTCGCGTTCACTGTGTTTTACCGGTACGGTACTCCGCGGTGGACCGGAGGTGATGTTGCAGCGGTATGTTGTTACCGTATACCGCACGACCAAGACGGTGTGGATGAAATTAACGGTCACACGGGCTTCACTGTATCTCGCTTGCTGCTGACTCTCAGTTTCTCTCGCTCTCTCAGCTAAACTCACACAAAACCCTTCACCTTCTGTCTATCCTTTTCTATCCAACTATTTTTTTTCACCCACCGATCTAAAACGGGTAAGTAGGCATGTCCTTGAACACTGGCGGAGATAGAAGCTAAACTTTGCTGTAATGAAATATCATTAAAAAAAAAGCTAAATGCAACGTCATTGGATACACAGGAGTTCTATGGCCCGCCCACCACCAACAAGTCCAACATAATTGGCTGTAGCAGCTGTCAGTGCAGAGACTTAATGTAGGCTATGTAGTTCTATTAGTATACATTGGGTGCTGTACTTCGATTCGAGACATTCTAATGTGTTTCATGTAGTTTGAAACGATGCAAATCTAGACATAAATGCGTAATGCGCGCCAGTTCTACCACCCGTATTAGGGTAATTTAGTCTGTGTATACCTACAACAAAAGCGCACCTCCCCCTAGCTTGAGGCCATTTTCTGTTTCAGAAGCCGCGTTTTCCACCTGGAAGAGGAGACCACACCCATCCTCCTCTTCATCTGTCAGAAAGAGAGGTAGAGAGGTGGATAGGAGTTGCGCCATCAATGCAACTTGTTGACAGATAGATAGACAGACAGACAGACACACGCAACATCTATGTAGCTTGTTGCCAGACAGACAGACAGACAAACACAGGACATTATGTAACTTGTTGCCAGACAGACAAACAGAGAGATAGACAGACGCACAACAAATATGTAACTTGTTGCCAGACAGACAAACAGAGAGATAGACAGACACACAACATATATGTAACTTGTTGCCAGAGAGACAGACAGACAGACAGACATCTATGTAACTTGTTGCCAGACAGACAGACAGACATCTATGTAACTTGTTGCCAGACAGACAGACAGACAGACAGACAGACAGACAGACAGACAGACATGTAACTTGTTGCCAGACAGACAGACAGACAGACAGACAGACAGACAGACAGACAGACAGACAGATAGACAGAGCCACACGTCCTCTAGGCCTGGGGCTCCCAAAACTTTTCACAAAAGCCCCCCCCTTCCAGCATTTGGGAAATGTTTTATTTCAGTAGCTAAGTTTCCATCCAATTGGTTACCGATTTTTATGCAAATATTCTAAAATCTGCATAAAAACTATTTCTTTACGAGATATGTTTTTCTATCAAATTGACTTATTTAATAAAAGGATGTGTGTGATGACATAGTGCACATAATAAAACCGTGATGACACAGTGCACATAATAAAAGGATGTGTGTGATGACATAGTGCACATAATAAAACCGTGATGACACAGTGCACATAATAAAAGGATGTGTGTGATGACACAGTGCACATAATAAACTGTGTGTGATTACACAGTGCACATAATAAAAGGATGTGTGTGATGACATAGTGCACATAATAAAAGGATGTGTGTGATGACATAGTGCACATAATAAAAGGATGTGTGTGATGACATAGTGCACATAATAAAACCGTGATGACACAGTGCACATAATAAAAGGATGTGTGTGATGACATAGTGCACATAATAAAAGGATGTGTGTGATGACATAGTGCACATAATAAAATGATGTGTGTGATGACACAGTGCACGTAATAAAACTGTGTGTGATGACAGTGCACATAATAAAATGATGTGTGTGATGACACAGTGCACATAATAAACTGTGTGTGATGACATAGTGCACATAATAAAAGGATGTGTGTGATGACATAGTGCACATAATAAACTGTGTGTGATGACACAGTCATATAATAAACTGTGAGTGATGGCACAGTGCACATAATAAACTGTGTGTGATGACACAGTGCACATAATAAAAGGATGTGTGTGATGACATAGTACACATAATAAAAGGATGTGTGTGATGACACAGTGCACGTAATAAAACTGTGTGTGATGACACAGTGCACACAATAAAAGGATGTGTGTGATGACATAGTGCACATAATAAAAGGATGTGTGTGATGACACAGTGCACGTAATAAAACTGTGTGTGATGACATAGTGCACATAATAAAAGGATGTGTGTGATGACATAGTGCACATAATAAAATGATGTGTGTGATGACACAGTGCACGTAATAAAACTGTGTGTGATGACATAGTGCACATAATAAAAGGATGTGTGTGATGACATAGTGCACATAATAAAAGGATGTGTGTGATGACACAGTGCACGTAATAAAAGGATGTGTTTGATGACATAGTGCACATAATAAAAGGATGTGTGTGATGACACAGTGCACGTAATAAAATGATGTGTTTGATGACAGTGAACATAATAAAAGGATGTGTTTGATGACAGTGCACATAATAAAAGGATGTGTGTGATGACATAGTGCACATAATAAAAGGATGTGTTTGATGACAGTGCACATAATAAAAGGATGTGTGTGATGACACAGTGCACATAATAAAAGGATGTGTTTGATGACAGTGCACATAATAAAAGGATGTGTGTGATGACACAGTGCACATAATAAAAGGATGTGTTTGATGACATAGTGCACACAATAAAAGGATGTGTGATGACACAGTGCACATAATAAAACTGTGTGATGACACAGTGCACATAATAAACTGTGTGTGATGACACAGTGCACATAATAAAATGATGTGTGTGATGACAGTGCACATAATAAAAGGATGTGTGTGATGACATAGTGCACGTAATAAAACTGTGTGTGATGACACAGTGCACATAATAAAAGGATGTGTGTGATGACATAGTGCACATAATAAAAGGATGTGTGTGATGACATAGTGCACATAATAAACTGTGTGTGATGACACAGTCATATAATAAACTGTGAGTGATGGCACAGTGCACATAATAAACTGTGTGTGATGACACAGTGCACATAATAAAAGGATGTGTGTGATGACATAGTACACATAATAAAAGGATGTGTGTGATGACACAGTGCACGTAATAAAACTGTGTGTGATGACACAGTGCACACAATAAAAGGATGTGTGTGATGACATAGTGCACATAATAAAAGGATGTGTGTGATGACACAGTGCACGTAATAAAACTGTGTGTGATGACATAGTGCACATAATAAAAGGATGTGTGTGATGACATAGTGCACATAATAAAATGATGTGTGTGATGACACAGTGCACGTAATAAAACTGTGTGTGATGACATAGTGCACATAATAAAAGGATGTGTGTGATGACATAGTGCACATAATAAAAGGATGTGTGTGATGACACAGTGCACATAATAAAAGGATGTGTTTGATGACATAGTGCACATAATAAAAGGATGTGTGTGATTACACAGTGCACATAATAAAAGGATGTGTGTGATGACATAGTGCACATAATAAAATGATGTGTTTGATGACAGTGAACATAATAAAAGGATGTGTTTGATGACAGTGCACATAATAAAAGGATGTGTGTGATGACATAGTGCACATAATAAAAGGATGTGTTTGATGACAGTGCACATAATAAAAGGATGTGTGTGATGACACAGTGCACATAATAAAAGGATGTGTTTGATGACAGTGCACATAATAAAAGGATGTGTGTGATGACACAGTGCACATAATAAAAGGATGTGTTTGATGACATAGTGCACACAATAAAAGGATGTGTGATGACACAGTGCACATAATAAAACTGTGTGATGACACAGTGCACATAATAAAACTGTGTGATGACACGGTGCACATAATAAACTGTGTGTGATGACACAGTGCACATAATAAAATGATGTGTGTGATGACAGTGCACATAATAAAAGGATGTGTGTGATGACATAGTGCACATAATAAACTGTGTGTGATGACACAGTGCACATAATAAAAGGATGTGTGTGATGACATAGTGCACATAATAAACTGTGTGTGATGACATAGTGCACATAATAAAAGGATGTGTGTGATGACATAGTGCACATAATAAAAGGATGTGTGTGATGACATAGTGCACATAATAAACTGTGTGTGATGACACAGTGCACATAATAAAAGGATGTGTGTGATGACACAGTGCACATAATAAACTGTGTGTGATGACACAGTGCACATAATAAAACTGTGTTTTAGGCTTCAAACATAAAGATATAAAACTGTATTTTGTGAAGAATCAACAACAAGTGGGACACAATCATGAAGTGGAACGACATTTATTGGATATTTCAAACTTTTTTAACAAATCAAAAACTGAAAAATTGGGCGTGCAAAATTATTCAGCCCCCTTAAGTTAATACTTTGTAGCGCCACCTTTTGCTGCGATTACAGCTGTAAGTCGCTTGGGGTATGTCTCTATCAGTTTTGCACATCGAGAGACTGACATTTTTTCCCATTCCTCCTTGCAAAACAGCTCGAGCTCAGTGAGGTTGGATGGAGAGCATTTGTGAACAGCAGTTTTCAGTTCTTTCCACAGATTCTCGATTGGATTCAGGTCTGGACTTTGACTTGGCCATTCTAACACCTGGATATGTTTATTTTTTTAACCATTCCATTGTAGATTTTGCTTTATGTTTTGGATCATTGTCTTGTTGGAAGACAAATCTCCGTCCCAGTCTCAGGTCTTTTGCAGACTCCATCAGGTTTTCTTCCAGAATGGTCCTGTATTTGGCTCCATCCATCTTCCCATCAATTTTAACCATCTTCCCTGTCCCTGCTGAAGAAAAGCAGGCCCAAACCATGATGCTGCCACCACCATGTTTGACAGTGGGGATGGTGTGTTCAGCTGTGTTGCTTTTACGCCAAACATAGCGTTTTGCATTGTTGCCAAAAAGTTCAATTTTGGTTTCATCTGACCAGAGCACCTTCTTCTGTGAAGCTCATCACCGTGCACTTTCTCCACCCTGTGAAGTTCATCGTAATTGATTTAATCTGTAGCCTAATAAACTGCATGGTCTGATGAGTCAATAGCGGGACGACGTGTTATCGCATCACTCCAAGCTTACGTACACACTACCGTTCAAACGTTTGGGGTCACTTAGAAATGTGCTTGCTTTTGAAAGAAAAGCATTTTGTCCATTAAAATAATATAAAATTGATCAGAAATACTTCGTAGACCTTGTTTACATTGTAAAACACTATTGTAGCTGGAAACCAATGATTTTTGTATGGAATATCTACATAGGCGTACAGTTGGCCCATTATCAGCAACCATCACTCCTGTGTTCCAATAGCACGTTGTGTTAGCTAATCCAAGTTTATCATTTTAAAAGGTTAATTGATCATTAGAAAACCCTTTTGCTATTGTGTTAGCACAGCTGACAACTGTTGTTCTGATTAAAGAAGCAATAAAACTGGCCTTCTTTAGACTAGTTGAGTATCTGGAGCATCAGCATTTGTGGGTTTGATTACAGGCTCAAAATGGCTAGAAACAAAGACCTTTCTTCTGAAACTCGTCAGTCTATTCTTGTTCTTAGAAATAAAGGCTATTCCATGCGAGAAATTGACAAGAAACTGAAGATCACATACAACGCTGTGTACCACTCCCTTCACAGAACAGTGCAAACTGGCTCTAACCAGAATAGAAAGAGGAGTGGGAGGCCCCGGTGCACAACTGAGCAAGAGGACATGTACATTAGAATGTCTAGTTTGAGAAACAGACGCCTCACAAGTCCTCAACTGGCAGCTTCATTAAATAGTACCCGCAAAACACCAGTCTCAACGTCAACAGTAAAGAGACGACTCCGGGATGCTGGCCATATCTCAGGCAGAGTTGCAAAGAAGGCCTTTACCCTGCTGCCTTCATGTACACATCTACATCAAATACCTCGTAACTCTGCACATTGATCTGATCTGGGTACGCCCTGAAACTACACCACACGAACAAAAGTATGTGGACACCTGCTCGTCGAACATCTCATTTCACAATCATGAGCGTTAACATGGAGTTGGTCCCCCCCTTTGCTGCTATTAACAGCCTCCACTCTTCTGGGAAGGCTTTCCACTAGATGTAGGAACATTGCTGCTATAACAGCCTCCACTCTTCTGGGAAAGCTTTCCACTAGATGTTGGACTTGCTTCCATTCAACCACAAGATAATTAGTGAGGTTGGGCACTAATGTTGGGCGATTAGGCCTGGCTCGCAGTCTGCGTTCGAATTCATCCCAAAGGTGTTTGACGGGGTTGAGGTCAGGGCTCTGAGCTGGCCAGTCTGGTTCTTACACAGAGATCTCAACAAACCATTTCTGTATGAAGCTCGCTTTGTGCACGGGGGCATTGTCATGCTGAAACAGGAAAGGGCCTTCCCCAAACTGTTGCCACAAAGTTGGAAGCACAGAATCTTCTAGAATGTCATTTTATGCTGTAGTGTTAAGATTTCCCTTCTCTGGAACTAAGGGGCCCGAACCATGAAAAACAACCCCAGACCTTTACAGTTGGCACTATGCATTCGGCCAGGTAGCGTTCTCCTGGCATCCGCCAAACCCAGATTTGTCCATCGGACTGCCAAGATGGTGAAGCGTGAATCTTCACTCCAGAGAACGCTTTTCCACTGCTCCAGAGTCCAACGGCGGCGAGCTTTACACCACTCCAGCCAACTCATTGCTCATGGTGATTGCTCAGCATTGCTCATGGTGATCTGAGGCTTGTGTGCGGCTGCTCAGCCATGGAAACCCATTTCATGAAGCTCCTGACAAACAGTTTTTGTGCTGACGTTTCTTCCAGAGGCAGTTTAGAACACGGTAGTGAGTGTTGCAACCGAGGACAGACTATTTTTACGCACTACAGAACTCAGTGGTCCCGTTCTGTGAGCTTGTGTGGCCTACCACTTCACGGCTGAGCCGTTGTTGCTCCTAGACGTTTCCATTTCACAATAACGGCACTTACAGTTGACCGGGGCAGCTCTACACCTGCATTGCTTGCTGTTTGGGGTTTTAGGCTGGGTTTCTATACAGCACTTTGAGATATCAGCTGATGTACGAAGGGCTATATAAATACATTTGATTTGATTTGATTTAGCAGGGCAGAAATTTGACAGACTGACTTGTTGGAATGGTGGCATCCTATGACGGTGCCATGTTGAAAGTCACTGAGCTCTTCACTAAGGCCATTCTACTGCCAATGTTTTGTCTATGGAGATTGCATGGCTGTGGGCTCGATTTTATACACTTGTAAGCAACGGGTGTGTCTGAAAGAGCTGAATCCACTAATTTGAAGGGGTGTACACATACTTTTGTATGACTATCCCCTGTTCACACTATGTGTATATACCTTTAGTATCTTCGTGTTACTATTTTATTTTTAAACTCTGCATCATTGGGAATGAGCTCGTAAGCAAGCGTTTCGCGGTAAAAGGGCATTTGATTTGATGTACCGTGTCACCGGGCGGCTTCCCGTGGCCACGGTCTATCTACCTTGTAAGGTAAAACCACATACTGGAACTCCTCGCTGCATGGAAGCCTCTCTCCTCTTTCTCACTCACTACCTCCCTCTCCCTGCTCTGCCCTGCTCCCCCTCTCTGCTAGCTAAATCTAAACTGCATAGCCTACACACCGGGTAGCCCTGGTCGGTCTGAAATATTTCTTGACTACATGAAACAAGAGCGCTCTTCCATATATGGACAAACTTCCAAGCGGGTGAATGTTTGGGAAAGTGATGTCACAGATTAAGAGCAGGCTACAGACTGCCAACTCACTGAATGGCTTGTGTTTATAGAGACAGAGTATCTTTTCACAGCAAGGCGCGAGTGTTACTACTGTGCAGACCAAGAGAGGAGAGAGCCTCAACGAAACAATGAAAGACAGTGTAGCCTACAGTTTTGTAACAGGGTTAAGACAGTTCACGTATTCCTAAAATCTGTTTTTTTTTCCCACAGGTAGGAAGAGTGAAGAGGAGGGATGCGAGCAGGGAAGGAGCATTTCTTCCATGTTCGTTATTATTTCTCAAAGAAACATATAGGTTATTACTCTGTATCAGTAAAGTATTACTATATCACCAGTAAATTCCTGGTCATTTCTGTCCTGGAGGAGGAGGAGGAGGAGGAGGAGGAAGAGATTGTGTCTGCAATGAAGGACAGGCAGCTTCAGAAGACCCACTGTCGAGTCGACCCTAGATGATGTTCTCCTGATCAGGTGGATCTGACCACAAGACACCTGATCAGGTGGATCGGACCACAAGACACCTGAAGACAATAGAGTACTAAGAAAAGGAGCTTGGAGTGAAGTTGTGTGTGTGTGTGTGTGTGTGTGTGTGTGTGTGTGTGTGTGTGTGTGTGCGATCACTCTCTGGCCTCTACACAAGGCATTCCAACCATGTTGTAGTGAATACCAACGATGCAGTCCATCCTGCTTTCAGTTGCAGAGATCAATTCCTTGTATGGGATAAGTAACTGGGGAAACAATGACAGTGTTTTTAATAGTTTTATTAAAGTATTACGAGAGTTATGTTTATTCCTTATCAAAACACTGGAGAGCAGAATGTGTGTGGCCTCAGTGCCCTGTGTTTTAAAACGTGACTTCGTCTTTGTTAAAAAAATAAATAAAAAAATAAATATTTCCCTATTCTAATTTCTAAGAAGATCCTGTTAACCGCAAAAATAAAACAAGACTAATTCTGCTGAAAAGCCATCAGAGGAAGTTGTATTTATTTAGAAGCCTCTACGGGATTGGTGGGTCCCCCACGGGACGGTTGAGCTAACGTAGGCTAATGCAATTAGCATGAGGTTGTAAGTAACAAGAACATTTCCCAGGACATAGACATATCTGATATTGTCAAGAAAGCTTCAATTCTTGTTAATCTAACTGCACTGTCTAATTTACAGTAGCTATTACAGTGAAATAATACCATGCTATTGTTTGAGGAGAGTGCACAGTTATGAACTTGAAAAGTTATTAATAAACCAATTAGGTACATTTGGGCAGTCCTGATGCAAAATTTTGAACATAAATGGAATGGCTCATTGGATCAGTCTAAAACTGTGCACATACACTGCTGCCATCTAGTGGCCAAAATCGAAATTGCACCTGGGCTGGGATAATACATCATCATGGCCTTTGTCATCATTTAAAAAAAAATACAAAAAAACACATGTTTATTTCTTTGTATTGTCTTTTTCTAATGTGTTTTATTCTCCAACATTAATTTCACATTTCCTCAAACTTCAAAGTGTTTCCTTTCAAATGGTACCAAATGGCACCAAGACAAACAAAGCCGACAGGAACTATGCATTCCAAATAGGGCTCCGGTCTAAAGCAGTGCACTATATAGGGAATAGGGTACCATAGGGCTCTGGTCTAAGTAGTGCACTATATAGGGAATAGGGTACCATAGGGCTCCGGTCTAAAGTAGTGCACTATATAGGGAATAGGGTACCATAGGGCTCCGGTCTAAAGCAGTGCACTATATAGGGAATAGGGTACCATAGGGCTCTGGTCAAAGCAGTGCACTATATAGGGAATATGGTGCCATTTGGGACTCATACAGAGTGACTGCTTGGCTGGAACGTCACACTGCTATGGCCAGCAGCACTAAGTGGAGACTAGAGAAGTAGCTAGATAACCCTTAACAAATCTGTTTGTCAGTTTGTGTGGAGGTGCTGATTTACTGCGAATAAACTATAAGCTATGAAAATAAACACTCTATATATAAACTCCCGGTAATTTATTTGGTAAATCAGCAATGTTTCGGCATCACTGTGATTTCATGGAGTTCGATGATATAGACTGCTAGACAGTACAGCCAGGATGATATAGACTACTAGACAGTACAGCCAGGATGATATAGACTACTAGAGATTAGACTACTAGAGACCTCCTGTCTCAGCCTCCAGTATTTATGCTGCAGTAGTTTATGTGTCGGGGGGCTAGGGTCAGTTTGTTATATCTGGAGTACTTCTCCTGTCCTATTCGGTGTCCTGTGTGAATCTAAGTGTGCGTTCTCTAATTCTCTCCTTCTCTCTTTCTCTCTCTCGGAGGACCTGAGCCCTAGGACCATGCCCCAGGACTACCTGACATGATGACTCCTTGCTGTCCCCAGTCCACCTGGCTGTGCTGCTGCTCCAGTTTCAACTGACCTGAGCCCTAGGACCATGCCCCAGGAATACCTGACATGATGACTCCTTGCTGTCCCCAGTCCACCTGACTGTGCTGCTGCTCCAGTTTCAACTATTCTGCCTTATTATTATTCGACCATGCTGGTCATTTATGAACATTTGAACATCTTGACCATGTTTTGTTATAATCTCCACCCGGCACAGCCAGAAGAGGACTGGTCACCCCACATAGCCTGGTTCCTCTCTAGGTTTCTTCCTAGGTTTTGGCCTTTCTAGAGAGTTTTTCCTAGCCACCGTGCTTCTACACCTGCATTGCTTGCTGTTTGGGGTTTTAGGCTGGGTTTCTGTACAGCACTTTGAGATATCAGCTGATGTACGAAGGGCTATATAAATACATTTGATTTGATTTGATTTGACTAGACAGTACAGCCAGGATGATATAGACTACTAGACAGTACAGCCAGGATGATATAGACTACTGGACAGTACAGCCAGGATGACAGACTACTAGACAGTACAGCGAGGATGACAGACTACTAGACAGTACAGCCAGGATGATATAGACCCCTAGACAGTACAGCCAGGATGGCAGACTACTAGACAGTACAGCCAGGATGATATAGACTACTGGACAGTACAGCCAGGATGACAGACTACTAGACAGTACAGCCAGCCAGGATGACAGACTACTAGACAGTACAGCCAGCCAGGATGACATAGACTACTAGACAGTACAGCCAGCCAGGATGACAGACTACTAGACAGTACAGCCAGGATGACAGACTACTAGACAGTACAGCCAGCCAGGATGATATAGACTACTAGACAGTACAGCCAGGATGATATAGACTACTAGACAGTACAGCCAGCCAGGATGATATAGACTACTAGACAGTACAGCCAGCCAGGATGATATAGACTACTAGACAGTACAGCCAGGATGATATAGACTACTGGACAGTACAGTCAGGATGATATAGACTACTAGACAGTACAGCCAGGATGACAGACTACTAGACAGTACAGCCAGGATGGCAGACTACTAAAACAGTACAGCCAGGATGATGTAGACTACTAGACAGTACAGCCAGGATGATATAGACTACTAGACAGTACAGCCAGGAGGATTTAGACTACTAGACAGTACAGCCAGCCAGGATGACAGACTACTAGACAGTACAGCCAGGATTATATAGACTACTAGACAGTACAGCCAGGATGGCAGACTACTAGACAGTACAGCCAGGATGATATAGACTACTGGACAGTACAGCCAGGATGACAGACTACTAGACAGTACAGCCAGCCAGGATGACAGACTACTAGACAGTACAGCCAGCCAGGATGACAGACTACTAGACAGTACAGCCAGCCAGGATGTCAGACTACTAGACAGTACAGCCAGCCAGGATGATATAGACTACTAGACAGTACAGCCAGGATGGCAGACTACTAAGACAGTACAGCCAGGATGATGTAGACTACTAGACAGTACAGCCAGGATGATATAGACTACTAGACAGTACAGCCAGCCAGGATGTCAGACTACTAGACAGTACAACCAGCCAGGATGGCAGACTACTAGACAGTACAGCCAGGATGACATAGACTATTAGACAGTACAGCCAGCCAGGATGACAGACTACTAGACAGTACAGCCAGGATGATATAGACTACTAGACAGTACAGCCAGGAGGATATAGACTACTAGACAGTACAGCCAGGAAAATATAGACTACTAGACAGTACAGCCAGGATGATATAGACCACTAGACAGTACAGCCAGGAGGATATAGACTACTAGACAGTACAGTACAGCCAGGATGACAGACTACTAGACAGTACAGCCAGCCAGGATGGCAGACTACTAGACAGTACAGGCAGGATGATATAGACTACTAGACAGTACAGCCAGGAGGATATAGACTACTAGACAGTACAGCCAGGAGGATATAGACTACTAGACAGTACAGCCAGGAGGATATAGACTACTAGACAGTACAGCCAGGATGGCAGACTACTAGACAGTACAGCCAGGAGGATATAGACTACTAGACAGTACAGCCAGGAGGATATAGACTACTAGACAGTACAGCCAGGAGGATATAGACTACTAGACAGTACAGCCAGGATGGCAGACTACTAGACAGTACAGCAAGCCAGGATGGTAGACTACTAGACAGTACAGCCAGCCAGGATGGCAGACTACTAGGCAGTACAGCCAGCCAGGATGGCAGACTACTAGACAGTACAGCCAGGATGACATAGACTATTAGACAGTACAGCCAGCCAGGATGACAGACTACTAGACAGTACAGCCAGCCAGGATGGCAGACTACTAGACAGTCCAGCCAGGATGATATAGACTACTAGATCATACAGCCAGGATGACAGACTACTAGACAGTACAGCCAGGATGATATAGACTACTAGACAGTACAGCCAGGAGGATATAGACTACTAGACAGTACAGCCAGGAAAATATAGACTACTAGACAGTACAGCCAGGATGATATAGACTACTAGACAGTACAGCCAGGAGGATATAGACTACTAGACAGTACAGCCAGGAAAATATAGACTACTAGACAGTACAGCCAGGATGATATAGACTACTAGACAGTACAGCCAGGAGGATATAGACTACTAGACAGTACAGCCAGGAAAATATAGACTACTAGACAGTACAGCCAGGATGATATAGACTACTAGACAGTACAGCCAGGAGGATATAGACTACTAGACAGTACAGTACAGCCAGGATGACAGACTACTAGACAGTACAGCCAGCCAGGATGGCAGACTACTAGACAGTACAGCCAGGAGGATATAGACTACTAGACAGTACAGCCAGGATGACAGACTACTAGACAGTACAGCCAGGATGATATAGACTACTAGACAGTACAGCCAGGAAAATATAGACTACTAGACAGTACAGCCAGGATGGCAGACTACTAGACAGTACAGCCAGCCAGGATGGCAGACTACTAGACAGTACAGCCAGCCAGGATGGCAGACTACTAGACAGTACAGCCATCCAGGATGGCAGACTACTAGACAGTACAGCCAGCCAGGATGGCAGACTACTAGACAGTACAGCCAGGATGATATAGACTACTAGACAGTACAGCCAGGATGACAGACTACTAGAAAGTACAGCCAGGATGACAGACTACTAGATCGTACAGCCAGCCAGGATGACAGACTACTAGACAGTACAGCCAGGATGATATAGACTACTAGACAGTACAGCCAGGATGACAGACTACTAGATCGTACAGCCAGGACGATATAGACTACTAGACAGTATAGCCAGCCAGGATGATATAGACTACTAGACAGTACAGCCAGGATGATATAGACTACTAGACAGTACAGCCAGCCAGGATGATATAGACTACTAGACAGTACTGCCAGCCAGGATGACAGACTACTAGACAGTACAGCCAGGATGATATAGACTACTAGACAGTACAGCCAGCCAGGATGACATAGACTACTAGATCGTACAGCAAGCCAGGATGATATAGACTACTAGACAGTACAGCCAGGATGATATAGACTACTAGACAGTACAGCCAGCCAGGATGATATAGACTACTAGACAGTACAGCCAGGATGACAGACTACTAGACAGTACAGCCAGCCAGGATGATATAGACTACTAGACAGTACAGCCAGGATGACAGACTACTAGACAGTACAGCCAGGATGACATAGACTACTAGATCGTACAGCCAGCCAGGATGACAGACAGAAGCTGGAGACTGCACGTGGCGAATAAACTTTGATATAATCTGATCTACTAGACTACTAGACAGTACAGCCAGGAGGATATAGACTACTAGACAGTACAGCCAGGAAAATATAGACTACTAGACAGTACAGCCAGGATGATATAGACTACTAGACAGTACAGCCAGGAGGATATAGACTACTAGACAGTACAGCCAGGAAAATATAGACTACTAGACAGTACAGCCAGGATGATATAGACTACTAGACAGTACAGCCAGGAGGATATAGACTACTAGACAGTACAGTACAGCCAGGATGACAGACTACTAGACAGTACAGCCAGCCAGGATGGCAGACTACTAGACAGTACAGCCAGGAGGATATAGACTACTAGACAGTACAGCCAGGATGACAGACTACTAGACAGTACAGCCAGGATGATATAGACTACTAGACAGTACAGCCAGGAAAATATAGACTACTAGACAGTACAGCCAGGATGGCAGACTACTAGACAGTACAGCCAGCCAGGATGGCAGACTACTAGACAGTACAGCCAGCCAGGATGGCAGACTACTAGACAGTACAGCCATCCAGGATGGCAGACTACTAGACAGTACAGCCAGCCAGGATGGCAGACTACTAGACAGTACAGCCAGGATGATATAGACTACTAGACAGTACAGCCAGGATGACAGACTACTAGAAAGTACAGCCAGGATGACAGACTACTAGATCGTACAGCCAGCCAGGATGACAGACTACTAGACAGTACAGCCAGGATGATATAGACTACTAGACAGTACAGCCAGGATGACAGACTACTAGATCGTACAGCCAGGACGATATAGACTACTAGACAGTATAGCCAGCCAGGATGATATAGACTACTAGACAGTACAGCCAGGATGATATAGACTACTAGACAGTACAGCCAGCCAGGATGATATAGACTACTAGACAGTACTGCCAGCCAGGATGACAGACTACTAGACAGTACAGCCAGGATGATATAGACTACTAGACAGTACAGCCAGCCAGGATGACATAGACTACTAGATCGTACAGCAAGCCAGGATGATATAGACTACTAGACAGTACAGCCAGGATGATATAGACTACTAGACAGTACAGCCAGCCAGGATGATATAGACTACTAGACAGTACAGCCAGGATGACAGACTACTAGACAGTACAGCCAGCCAGGATGATATAGACTACTAGACAGTACAGCCAGGATGACAGACTACTAGACAGTACAGCCAGGATGACATAGACTACTAGATCGTACAGCCAGCCAGGATGACAGACAGAAGCTGGAGACTGCACGTGGCGAATAAACTTTGATATAATCTGATCTGAAGGCTGGTTTAACTTCGTCCAGTAAGAGTAACATAATTCATCTTTAGTTTAGTCCAGCGCTCTCCAACCCTGTTCCCGAAGAGCTGCGGTCCTCTTTAGTTTAGTCCAGGGCTCTCCAACCCTGTTCCTGAAGAGCTGCTGTCATCTTTAGTTTAGTCCAGGGCTCTCCAACCCTGTTCCTGAAGAGCTGCTGTCATCTTTAGTTTAGTCCAGGGCTCTCCAACCCTGTTCCCGAAGAGCTACTGTCTTGTAGGGTTTTAACTCCAACCCTAATCTAGCACACCTAATTCTAATAATTAACTAGTTGATATGCTGGTTAGTTACAACATGGGTTTGGAGTGAAAACCTACAGAAGGGTAGCTCTCCAGGAGTTCATAGATTGGTTTGGTCTAGCCCATCCAACCATAGATTGGATTGGTTGATTAAGTCTATAGATTGGTTTGGTCTAGCCCATTCAACCATAGATTGGATTGGTTGATTTAGTCTATAGATTGGTTTGGTCTAGCCCATTCAACCATAGTCTATGGTTTGGTCTAGTGTGCTGTTCTGCTATGCTAACAGTCTATGGTTTGGTCTAGTGTGCTGTTCTGCTATGCTAACAGTCTATGGTTTGGTCTAGTGTGCTGTTCTTCTATGCTAACAGTCTATGGTTTGGTCTAGTGTGCCGTTCTGCTATGCTAAGTCTATCGTCTGTTCAAGGGTCATGTTTCTTTCACTGCAGTGTTGAAGATTAGTTGCCGTGGTGACTTGGTACCGTGTGGGTGCAGAAACATCTATCCAATATGTCCTCTCTTCCATTATACACTGCTCAAACAAAATGAAGGGAACACTAAAATAACACATCCTAGATCTGAATGAATGAAATATTCTTATTAAATACTTTTTTCTTTACATAGTTGAATGTGCTGACAACAAAATCACACAAAAATTATCAATGGAAATCAAATGTATCAACCCATGGAGGTCTGGATTTGGAGTCACACTCAGAATTAAAGTGGAAAACCACACTACAGGCTGATCCAACTTTGATGTAATGTCCTTAAAACAAGTCAAAATGAGGCTCAGTAGTGTGTGTGGCCTCCATGTGCCTGTATGACCTCCCTACAATGCCTGGGCATGCTCCTGATGAGGTGGCGGATGGTCTCCTGAGGGATCTCCTCCCAGACCTGGACTAAAGCATCCGCCAACTCCTGGACAGTCTGTGGTGCAACGTGGCGTTGGTGGATGGAGCGAGACATGTCCCAGATGTGCTCAATTGGATTCAGTTCTGGGGAACGGGCGGGCCAGTCCATAGCATCAATGCCTTCCTCTTGCAGGAACTGCTGACACACTCCAGCCACATGAGGTCTAGCATTGTCTTGCATTAGGAGGAACCCAGGGCCAACCGCACCAGCATATGGTCTCACAAGGGGTCTGAGGATCTCATCTCGGTACCTAATGTCAGTCAGGCTACCTCTGGCGAGCACATGGAGGGCTGTGCGGCCCCCCAAAGAAATGCCACCCCACACCACGACTGACCCACCGCCAAACCGGTCATGCTGGAGGATGTTGCAGGCAGCAGAACGTTCTCCACGGCGTCTCCAGACTCTGTTACGTCTGTCACATGCTCAGTGTGAACCTGCTTTCATCTGTGAAGAGCACAGGGCGCCAGTGGCAAATTTGCCAATCTCTGTGTTCTCTGGAAAATGCCAAACGTCCTGCACGGTGTTGGGCTGTAAGCACAACCCCCACCTGTGGACGTTGGGCCCTCATACCCCCCTCATGGAGTCTGTTTCTGACCGTTTGAGCAGACACATGCACATTTGTGGCCTGCTGGAGGTCATTTTGCAGGGCTCTGGCAGTGCTCCTCCTGCTCCTCCTTGCACAAAGGCGGAGGTAGCGGTCCTGCTGCTGGGTTGTTGCCCTCCTACGGCCTCCTCCACGTCTCCTGATGTACTGGCCTGTATCCTGGTAGCGCCTCCATGCTCTGGCTGAGCCACTTGTGTGGGTTGTAGACTCCGTCTCATGCTACCACTAGAGTGAAAGCACCGCCAGCACTCAAAAGTGACCAAAACACCAGCCAGGAAGCATAGGAACTGAGACGTGGTCTGTGGTCACCACCTGCAGAACCACTCCTTTATTGGGGGTGTCTTGCTAATTGCCTATAATTTCCACCTGTTGTCTATTCCATTTGCACAACAGCATGTGAAATGTATTGTCAATCAGTGTTGCTTCCTAAGTGGACAGTTTGATTTCACAGAAGTGTGATTGACTTGGAGTTACATTGTGTTAAGTGTTCCCTTTATTTCTTTGAGCAGTGTATTTTTACCTCCAGTGATCTCCTGATGTGCTTTAAGGATTGTTGTGGACTTAGAAAAACAACAAAATTGGAGCTTCTATTAAAAATAAAAACATTCTAAAATGTGATTTTGAGTGATGAAAACCTACAAAACAGGGAACAATCTGAAACCTGGAAAAACTAAACTAAGATTTTATAGGGTCCTAGATAAGGCTCATGATCTATTCCTGGGTTACTTTTACATTTTCCCGCTGTACCGAAACGAACGGTTACCCCAAAACCTTAATTACGTACCTGACTGTGGGTTTGGTGAACACCCCTAATTATTACTGTAAAATGGATAAACATTCCTTACAATGAATAGAGGCTCAGAAATGGCAGTGAAATCATTGATAATGAATGATTCTTTAATTGAAGAAAGCAACAACAACAACAACAACAACAACAAGACACTTGCTGCTGCTTGGTAACAGAGGGGTTTTGGGTCAGGAAGGAGAGGAGACGAGAGAGCGATCGATTCCTTTTAACACTGAAATCATAATAAATCCTACCTTCTTTAATGCACAACTCAAAACAGCTGGTTGGGGCTGGCTCCACCCGATTGCCATGGAAACGCATAAACTTCACCAAGCTAAGCACTGGAAAATCTAAATGAATCTAGTCTCATTAACTCCAATTGAAATAAAATCCGCAGTCGATAAGCTTTAGTCCTGAATTTCAGCCCCCCCCCCCCCCATGAGTGTTCTCTTAAAATTAAAACTCTGTATTTGTTTCAAAACATGAACATTAAAAAAAAAAATAATAATTCTGCCTTAAGATTAATGACTAGCAAAATAATTAACGATAGCATTACTGTCAATATGATTACTTATATGTTAGTAAATTATGGCATCTTTGTGGTTTGACCACAGAAGTGATGACCTCACTGTGATTTGCTCACAGAAGAACACGTGTCCCAATGGGCGGTGGGTGAAGATTTCACTTAAGGACCAATGGAATGGTCTAAAAATGTGCTAACTCCGCCCACCCGGTCCACGCAAAACCACCTCGCCCAACGTCTCAAAATTGCGACACCCTTTTTAGAGTGACGCCAAACCAAGAAACTGGATTGTAAAAACCCATAGAAAAGCCACCCTAAATTGAGTCTCAGGCTTCTGAAATGACACCCAATCCCTCAAGTCTACGGGTTACTGTAGCCCTAAAGCCTACGGGTTACTGTAGCCCTAAAGCCTACGGGTTACTGTAGCCCTAAAGCCTACGGGTTACTGTAGCCCTAAAGCCTACGGGTTACTGTAGCCCTAAAGCCTACGGGTTACTGTAGCCCTAAAGTCTACGGGTTACTGTCTACGGGTTACTGTAGCCCTAAAGCCTACGGGTTACTGTAGCCCTAAAGTCTATGGGTTACTGTAGCCCTAAAGTCTACAGGTTACTGTCTACGGGTTACTGTAGCCCTAAAGTATACGGGTTACTGTAGTCTACGGGTTACTGTAGCCCTAAAGCCAACGGGTTACTGTAGCCCTAAGCCTACGGGTTACTGTAGTCTACAGGTTACTGTAGTCTACGGGTTACTGTAGCCCTAAGTCTACGGTTTACTGTAGCCCTAAGTCTACGGGTTACTGTAGCCCTAAAGCCTACGGGTTACTGTAGTCTACGGGTTACTGTAGTCTACGGGTTACTGTAGTCTACGGGTTACTGTAGTCTACGGGTTACTGTAGTCTACGGGTTATTGTAGCCCTAAGTCTACGGGTTACTGTAGCCCTAAGTCTACGGGTTACTGTCTACGGGTTACTGTAGCCCTAAAGCCTACGGGTTACTGTCAACGGGTTACTGTAGCCCTAAAGCCTACGGGTTACTGTCTACGGGTTACTGTAGTCTACGGGTTACTGTAGCCCTAAGTCTACGGGTTACTGTAGTAAATGGGTTACTGTAGCCCTATAGTCTATGGGTTACTGTCTATGGGTTACTGTAGCCCTAAGTCTACGGGTTACTGTAGTAAATGGGTTACTGTAGCCCTATAGTCTATGGGTTACTGTCTATAGGTTACTGTAGCCCTATAGTCTATGGGTTACTGTAGCCCTATAGTAGCACACCGTAGGGAACAGGGTGTCATTTGAGACGTAACCAGTCCTAAACCAAATGATCACCTGGCACCTCAGGTGCAATCATCATGTCTTGAACTTCTTCTCTGAGGTCTCCGACCCCCCTGACCCCTCCCCTGACCCTTGACCTCTTGACCCAAGGTGAGTCCGTTTCAGCGCACCCTGGGCTGGGCCTCTCTGAGACGACGACGACCCCCCGTCCTCCCCCTCCTCCTCCTCCTCCACCAGGGTCCTAGTGCCTGCTGATTTCAACTCTAAGGTCTCTCTCTCTCCCTCGGAGTCTGAGGATTCAAATAGGTCTGGAGCCAGGCGACCCCTACAGCCTACCGGCACCTCAGTCATGTCAAGGTGCTGCAGCCCGTTCAGCCCAGGGCTGTGGTGTCTGGAACTAGGGGAGATCCAGCGACTATGGTCTGACTCGTCGGCCTCTTCAGGACTATCTAAGCCCTCGGCCATCCTCTCTAAAGCAGCCCTCCTCTCCCCAACCCTTCCTGCCCAGGACTCGTTCCTCTGCTGCAGGGCGTCTTGAGACAGAAGGGAGGCGATGAGGAGCCCCTCCTGCTCCGCTCGGTCGTCCTGGCTGTCCAGAGACACCGCAGGGCTAGAACCAGGGAGGGTGTGCGACTTGCGTCTCCCCGTTTTAGAGCCACTTCTGTGGGGTCCGATCTGAACCGAATCCTGGTCCTGTTGAAGCTCCGTGGAGGACGCGGAGGAGGATGAGGCCTCGTCGATTGAGATCTTGGGGTAGGAGCAGGAGTCGACCCCCCCGGGGTACAAGGCCTGGGCGGACTCGGGGCGCCCCCCACTGGACAGGCGGGGGAAATGCATGCGGCGCCACCGGGCTGCAGTACGTTGTCTCCTACTGGCTCTCCTCTGCTCCTCGTCCTCAGAGCTGGTGGAGGAGGTGGAAGAGGAGGAGCTAGAGGAGGCGCCGGCGGGGGACGAGGTGGGGCTGGAGAGGGTGGAGTTGTCTCGGGGGCTAGGAGAGCGAGGCCGGGGCATGGGGTCTGGCCAGAATCCACTGGAGTCAGAGTCCTCTCCCACCAGGTCCAATAAGAACACAGACTGCTGATATCTGCTGCCACGCCTCCTCGGCTGCAGTGGCTCCACCCCTTCAGGATGCTCCGCCCCCGCGGTCTCAGGGGCAGCTAATGAGGACGATGAGGAATGGTCTGAGTCGGCGGTAGCAGCAGCAGAGGGCGGTACAGGCGTGGCGACTCCACTCCCAACCAGGACCCCGGCGGCGTCTCTTATAGCCCGTGTGGAGCGTCGTCCCCTGGCGTGGAGCTGCAGGATGGCCCCCTCACTCAGGTCACTGTCTGAGTCCGAACTCCAGCCCTCGATCTCCCGACGAACCAGAGAGTCAAAGAAGGCCATCATACGAGGATCCTCCTGGATGGACTGAGATGACATGCAACAGTTCTTAATTAGTCACCACAAAATGTGTGTGTGTGTGTGTGTGTGTGTGTGTGTGTGTAGGGAGGGTGTTATATAGGGAAAGGTAGTGCACTATATTAGGGAAAGGTAGTGCACTATATTAGGGAAAGGTAGTGCACTATATTAGGGAAAGGTAGTGCACTATATTAGGGAAAGGTAGTGCACTATATTAGGGAAAGGTAGTGCACTATATAGGGAAAGGTAGTGCACTATATTAGGGAAAGGTAGTGCACTATATAGGGAAAGGTAGTGCACTATATTAGGGAAAGGTAGTGCACTATATAGGGAAAGGTAGTGCACTATATAGGGAAAGGTAGTGCACTACATCGGGAAAAGTAGTGCACTATATAGGGAATCATTTGGGACGTGGACCGGTGTTACCTGTGAGACGTAGTCGTGGCTCAGGCCGCTGCCGCTGTTCAGGACCAAGTTGATGTACTCCTCGTGGCTGTACAGACTCCTGGACTTATCCTCCACACGACTATCCAGGTCTCCCAGACTCTCCGTCTGCTGGTAGGGGCTCCACGCCTGGGGATCGGGTGGAGGGGTTTCAGGGGGAGAGGACAAGGACAGGAGAGGAGGGTTAGAGTTTAAATTGAACACCTGGTTGGGCCTGTATCAGCTCTCACACCTCTGGTACGATGAAGATGAAGATGGACCAACAGCAGCCTTGGGACCACCTGGAGGAGCGGAGGTTGATGATGAATTAACACCACATCCTTTCCTTTTACAAGCTCAGGCCACTACATTTGTCTGGGCTGGAGAGTGGCAGAGAGACAGTGGAGAGGGGCAGAGAGACAGTGGAGAGTGGCAGAGAGACAGTGGAGAGTGGCAGAGAGACAGTGGAGAGTGGCAGAGAGACAGTGGAGAGTGGCAGAGAGACAGTGGAGAGGGGCAGAGAGACAGTGGAGAGGGGCAGAGAGACAGTGGAGAGGGGCAGAGAGACAGCGGAGAGTGGCAGAGAGACAGTGGAGAGGGGCAGAGAGACAGTGGAGAGGGGCAGAGAGACAGAGGATAGGGGCAGAGAGACAGAGGATAGGGGCAGAGAGACAGCGGATAGGGGCAGAGAGACAGAGGATAGGGGCAGAGAGACAGAGGATAGGGGCAGAGAGACAGTGGATAGGGGCAGAGAGACAGTGGATAGGGGCAGAGAGACAGTGGATAGGGGCAGAGAGACAGTGGATAGGGGCAGAGAGACAGTGGAGAGGGGCAGAGAGACAGCGGAGAGGGGCAGAGAGACAGCGGAGAGTGGCAGAGAGACAGCGGAGAGTGGCAGAGAGACAGCGGAGAGTGGCAGAGAGACAGCGGAGAGTGGCAGAGAGACAGCGGAGAGTGGCAGAGAGACAGCGGAGAGGGGCAGAGAGACAGTGGAGAGGGGCAGAGAGACAGAGGAGAGGGGCAGAGAGACAGAGGATAGGGGCAGAGAGACAGAGGATAGGGGCAGAGAGACAGCGGATAGGGGCAGAGAGACAGAGGATAGGGGCAGAGAGACAGAGGATAGGGGCAGAGAGACAGTGGATAGGGGCAGAGAGACAGTGGATAGGGGCAGAGAGACAGTGGATAGGGGCAGAGAGACAGTGGATAGGGGCAGAGAGACAGTGGATAGGGGCAGAGAGACAGTGGATAGTGGCGAAGAGACAGTGGATAGGGGCAGAGAGACAGTGGATAGGGGCAGAGAGACAGTGGATAGGGGCAGAGAGACAGTGGATAGTGGCGAAGAGACAGTGGATAGAGGTGAAGAGACAGTTGTCTCAGAGACAGTGGATAGAGATGAAGAGACAGTGGATAGTGGTGAAGAGAGTGAGTTGTCTCAGTCAGAGACAGTGGATAGAGGTGAAGAGACTGAGTTGTCTCAGTCAGAGACAGTGGATAGTGGTGTAGATACAGAGTTGTCTCAGTCCGTCTTCACCTCAAGCCCTCCGATTCATAAAGGGACAGAGACCCATACAGGTGGTGGGGAATTACCTAGAGATGATCACCCGATATTCTAGATGACCCTTTGAATGAGCACCCACTATGTTGTGTTAACTAGAAGTTTTAGTTGGTGTATTTAACATAACCACATGTAACGTCCGGGTGTCCATTAGTTTAGGCATCAAAAGTTGACTCACTTTTTCAATTCGATCGAGTTGCAACATAAAACCGATCGGGAATACCGAAGAATGCCGAAGTCATGCCGTCATTTTTGTTTTGTTTTGTTGGTTATGTCATATGGAGGATCCACCGAGCCCAATCCCTACAACAGGGCTCTTCCTGGAGATCTACTGGTCCTGTAGGTTTTCAGTCCAACCCTCTTCCTGGAGATCTACTGGTCCTGTAGGTTTTCAGTCCAACCCTCTTCCTGGAGATCTACTGTCCTGTGGGTTTTCAGTCCAACCCTCTTCCTGGAGATCTGAAAACCCACAGGACAGTAGTTCTCCAGGAAGAGGTTTGGACTGAAAACCTACAGGACCAGTAGATCTCCAGGAAGAGGGTTGGACTGAAAAGCTACAGGACAGTAGTTCTCCAGGAAGAGGATTGGACTGATAACCTACAGGACAGTAGATCTCCAGGAAGAGGGTTGGACTGATAACCTATCAGGAAGAGGGTTGGGCTGATAACCTATCAGGAAGAGGGTTGGGCTGATAACCTATCAGGAAGAGGGTTGGGGCTGATAACCTATCAGGAAGAGGGTTGGGGCTGATAACCTATCAGGAAGAGGGTTGGACTGATAACCTATCAGGAAGAGGGTTGGGCTGATAACCTATCAGGAAGAGGGTTGGGCTGATAACCTATCAGGAAGAGGGTTGGGCTGATAACCTATCAGGAAGAGGGTTGGGCTGATAACCTATCAGGAAGAGGGTTGGACTGATAACCTATCAGGAAGAGGGTTGGGCTGATAACCTATCAGGAAGAGGGTTGGGCTGATAACCTATCAGGAAGAGGGTTGGGCTGATAACCTATCAGGAAGAGGGTTGGGCTGCCCTGCCTTACAATGGAAACTCCAACAGAAATATCGTCAAACGTATAACTTGAAATTAAACCAAATCTTATTCACTCCTGGTTTCAACTACATTTTCTGCGTATTTACAAGAAAACACTATGATTTTGCAAAATCAGCTTGCGAGGTTTCTATCCAACTAGCCTGTAGCACTGCAGAGTAAGTA
Source organism: Oncorhynchus mykiss (assembly GCF_013265735.2). Lineage (NCBI taxonomy): Eukaryota > Metazoa > Chordata > Actinopteri > Salmoniformes > Salmonidae > Oncorhynchus > Oncorhynchus mykiss. The sequence goes on along the minus strand of NC_048583.1, from coordinate 62,631,819 downwards.
GGTTATCAAAACCTAGCTGTGGGTGCCAGGTAGCCTAGGGGGTTAGAGCGTTGGGCCAGTAACCGAAAGGTTTCTGGTTCAAATCCCCGAGCTGACAAGGTAAGAAAAATCTGTCGTTTCGCCCCCTGAGCAAGGCACTGCTCCCCGGGTGCCGAATACGTGTTGATTATAGCAGCACCCCGCGCCTCTCTGAGAGGGGTTCGGTTAAATGCGGAAGACATTTCAGTTGTTCAACTAGCTTCAATAGCAAATTGAGCCACATTAAAGCAAACCAACCTTTTCGAATGACCTAAAGCCATTCAGCTAACGAGCCTCGCTAGCCAACCAGCACAGTTGACAGTTAGCCACAAATTACAACTCGAGACCAACTAGCACAAGCAGGAACCCACAGTACACAACTAAAACAAAGAAGATAACAATCAACAAGAGAACGGAGACTTACGGATGAACGGCTGATGCCCATCCAATGGTAAAGAGTGGATGAGTTTGCAACCAAAGAAGAGCCAAGGAGGGAGGCGCCATTTTACCATCCAAGGAAGAGTCAGTGAGGGTAGCTAACCCAATAGCGATATAGCGAGGTAAATCTGAAGTAGATAGATTCCCGAGGCAATAACCCAGAGGTGGCGATCGGAGGAAAGCTCCAGGCAGATGGAAAAATAGCAAAACTGATAGAGACATACCCCAAGCGACTTACAGCTGTAATCACAGCAAAAGGTGGCGCTACAAAGTATTAACTTAAGGGGGCTGAATAATTTTGCAAGCCCAATTTTTCAGTTTTTGATTTGTTAAAAAAGTTTGAAATATCCAATAAATGTCGTTCCACTTCATGATTGTGTCCCACTTGTTGTTGATTCTTCACAAAAAAAATACAGTTTTATATCTTTATGTTTGAAGCCTGAAATGTGGCAAACGGTCGCAAAGTTCAAGGGGGCCGAATACTTTCGCAAGGCACTGTATGTTAAGTTAATAAATATTTCGAAACATAACCATTTTTTAAAAATATATAGTTATAGGTAGCCAACTACAGCTAAATTACTTTGTCTATGACCACACTACGTTGTTACTTTGGTAAATAAAATAAAAGGTCACCAACGACGACATCCCCACTAACGTACCTTGATGACCTTCTCGACCCCGGAGGAGCAGATCATATAAGTGCTGGGGTTAAACCGGACTTGATTCACGATGGAACGGTGACCTTTCAGGACCATGGACGCTCCGTTGACCACACGACCCGGGCCTCCTGGAAGAGGGGGGGGGAGCAGGGCGGAACGAGAGAGAGACTGTAATCTCAGGGACACAGATGGACACACCGATAAGAAACACACACTTACCTGCTTCAGGATCCTTGGGGATTCTCCACATGTAAAGGTTGAAGTCATCTGATCCAGACAAGATGTACTGGAGGAAGACAACAGAGAATAAGACAACCCCCAATGGCACCCTATTCCCTATATAGTTCACTACTTTAGACCAGGGCCCAATGGCACCCTATTCCCTATGTAGGTCACTACTTTAGACCAGAGTCCTATTCCCTATATAGGTCACTACTTTAGACCAGAGCCCTATTCCCTATATAGTACACTACTTTAGACCAGAGCCCTATTCCCTATATAGTGCACTACTTTAGACCAGGGCCCTATTCCCTATATAGTGCACTACTTTAGACCAGGGCCCTATTCCCTATGTAGTGCACTACTTTAGACCAGAGCCCTATTCCCTGCATAGTGCACTACTGTAAACCAGGGCCCTATTCCCTATGTAGTGCACTACTTTAGACCAGGGTCCTATTCCCTATGTAGTGCACTACTTTAGACCAGAGCCCTATTCCCTATGTAGTGCACTACTTTAGACCAGAGCCCTATTCCCTATGTAGTGCACTACTTTAGACCAGAGCCCTATTCCCTATGTAGTGCACTACTTTAGACCAGAGTCCTATTCCCTATGTAGTGCACTACTTTAGACCAGAGCCCTATTCCCTATGTAGTGCACTACTTTAGACCAGAGCCCTATTCCCTATGTAGTGCACTACTTTAGACCAGAGCCCTATTCCCTATGTAGTGCACTACTTTAGACCAGGGCCCTATTCCCTATATAGTGCACTACTTTAGACCAGAGCCCTATTCCCTATGTAGTGCACTACTGTAAACAAGGGTCCTATTCCCTATGTAGTGCACTACTTTAGACCAGAGCCCTATTCCCTATATAGTGCACTACTTTAGACCAGAGCCCTATTCCCTGCATAGTGCACTACTTTAGACCAGAGCCCTATTCCCTGCATAGTGCACTACTGTAAACCAGGGCCCCATTCCCTATGTAGTGCACTACTTTAGACTAGGGTCCTATTCCCTATGTAGTGCACTACTTTAGACCAGAGCCCTATTCCCTATATAGTGCACTACTTTAGACCAGAGCCCTATTCCCTGCATAGTGCACTACTGTAAACCAGGGCCCTATTCCGTATGTAGTGCACTACTTTAGACCAGGGTCCTATTCCCTATGTAGTGCACTACTTTAGACCAGAGTCCTATTCCCTATATAGTGCACTACTTTAGACCAGAGCCCTATTCCCTGCGTAGTGCACTACTGTAAACCAGGGCCCTATTCCCTATATAGAGCACTACTTTAGACCAGAGCCCTATTCCCTATGTAGTGCACTACTTTAGACCAGAGCCCTATTCCCTGCATAGTGCACTACTGTAAACCAGGGCCCTATTCCCTATATAGAGCACTACTTTAGACCAGAGCCCTATTCCCTATGTAGTGCACTACTTTAGACCAGGGCCCTATTCCCTATATAGTGCACTACTTTAGACCAGAGCCCTATTCCCTATGTAGTGCACTACTGTAAACAAGGGCCCTATTCCCTATGTAGTGCACTACATTAGACCAGGGCCCTATTCCCTACATAGTGCACTACTTTAGACCAGAGCCCTATTCCCTATGTAGTGCGCTACATTAGACCAGGGCCCTATTCCCTATATAGGTCACTACTTTAGACCAGAGCCCTATTCCCTGTGTAGGGAATAAAGTAGTGCACTACATAGGGAATAGGGTCCATTGGGGACAGAGGGTAAGAGTTAAAGTCCTCTGAATAAAACACATTATCGTGGTGTTACAAACAACAATCAGGTAATACTCTCTTCCCCCATCTTGATGAAAAGAGAAGTTGATACCACACGATAAATTCATCAAAACCAAAACTGGTCAAGGGAACATCTACCTTAGGATTCCTAAAGATAAATATGATTATTCCATTTCAGTAGAAGCATAGGATGCATCCCAAATGGCTCCCTATCCCCTATGGGCTCTTTAAAAAAAATATAGTTCACTATATAGGGAATAGGGTTGCATTTGGGACGCATCCCACAGACAGACGGGGCAACAGAACCACACACACACAGACAGACGGGGCAACAGAACCCACACACACGGGACAACAGAACCCACACACACACACAGACAGACGGGACAACAGAACCACACAGACAGACAGACGGGACAACAGAACCCACACACACAGACAGACGGGACAACAGAACCACACAGACAGACAGACGGGGCAACAGAACCCACACACAGACAGACGGGACAACAGAACCACACACACACAGACGGGACAACAGAACCACACACACACACACACACACACACACACAGACGGGACAACAGAACCACACACACACACACACACACACACAGACACAGACGGGACAACAGAACCACACACACACAGACAGACGGGACAACAGAACCCACACACACAGACAGACGGGACAACAGAACCACACACAGACAGACAGACAGACGGGACAACAGAACCACACACACACACAGACGGGACAACAGAACCACAGACAGACAGACAGACGGGACAACAGAACCACAGACAGACGGGACAACAGAACCACACACAGACAGACAGACGGGACAACAGAACCACACACAGACAGACAGACGGGACAACAGAACCATCAGGCCCAGTCCTTTTTCAGTGAAGGGCCTATAGTCATAAAGCCTCTAAGTTAAAGGCGCTGCATCGTCAACCCGGTGTCTGGATTGTCGTCAACCCGGTGTCTGGATTGTCGTCAACCCGGTGTCTGGATTGTCGTCAACCCGGTGTCTGGATTGTCGTCAACCCGGTGTCTGGATTGTCGTCAACCCGGTGTCTGGATTGTCGTCAACCCGGTGTCTGGATTGTCGTCAACCCGGTGTCTGGATTGTCGTCAACCCGGTGTCTGGATTGTCGTCAACCCGGTGTCTGGATTGTCGTCAACCCGGTGTCTGGATTGTGGAGCTATTCGGAGCCCTCTGCGTTGTTACCACATTTGACAAGCGCAGGGCGATGCGGAGCTCGACTAGGGCTCCGCATGCCTCTGAAGTCTCCACAATTGCGTCACACCGTCTATCCCGGCGCTTCCGACCACATTTTAGGATCAAACGTTAAATCGTCTCTAAGGGCTCTGATCTAAGATCAGTTTAGTTTGGTCTTTTGCGATCATCATAAGATTACATGGACAGACGGGACCTGATCCTAGGATTAGCAGTCCAGACACGTTATGAACCTACAGGGCCTCGAACCTCCGTGTAAAACAAGCAGCGAGTTCAGTACTCGTAGAAATGTATTTACGACAAAAAAACTCAAACAGATCTCTTCTCTGAGGGAAGATAGAACCTGAGACGTGATGTAACTTGTACAAAACACACTGAGCAGAAATATGTTTGCCGTCTGGTGCCAGCCAACTAGGAGTCAAAAACCCAAGGCAGAAGAGAAAAATGACCCAACGTCTTCCCTGTCTCACCAGCGTAGGAGGTCTCCAACGGGTTGAGTAGCTGCTCGCAGCGTAATTATGAGGAACTCGACAATAAATTCTGAAACGAGTTCCAACGCAAACTGTCAAACAAATCTCACAATGTATGGAGACGCCTCGAGCTCCCGGCTAATATCCAATCAAATCCACACGGACATTAACCCACTCCTAGTAAGGACAGCCATTTCATTCCTGTCTGTCTCTAGCGGACGGGCCTCACCTCCCTCCCACGGGCCTCACCTTCCTCCCACGGGCCTCACCTCCCTCCCACGGGCCTCACCTCCCTCCCTCGGGCCTCACCTCCCTCCCACGGGCCTCACCTCGCCGTAGCCGGTTCTCCCCCCCCCAGACAGCAGCGTGCCGTAGCTGGGTCTCCCCCCAGACAACAGTGTACCGTAGCCTGGTCCCCCCCCCCCCCCAGACAGCAGCGTACCGTAGCCGGGTCTCCCCCCCCCCCCCAGACAGCAGCGTACCGTAGCCGGGTCTCCCCCCCCCCCCCAGACAGCAGCGCACCGTAGCCGGGTCTCCCCTCCCCAGACAGCAGCGTACCGTAGCCGGGTCTCCCCCGAGACAGCAGCGTACCGTAGCCGGGTCTCCCCCCAGACAGCAGCGTACCGTAGCCGGGTCTCCTCCCAGACAGCAGCGTACCGTAGCCGGGTCTCCCCCCAGACAGCAGCCGGGTCTCCCCCCAGACAGCAGCGTACCGTAGCCCGGGTCTCCCCCCAGACAGCAGCGTACCGTAGCCGGGTCTCCTCCCAGACAGCAGCGTACCGTAGCCGGGTCTCCCCCCAGACAGCAGCCGGGTCTCCCCCCAGACAGCAGCGTACCGTAGCCGGGTCTCCCCCCAGACAGCAGCGTACCGTAGCCGGGTCTCCCCCCAGACAATATATAAAAAAGTAGCAATAAAGGAAGTCTGGAATGAGTCCAAACCCCTTGAATGAGTAGGTGTGTCCAAACGTTTGGTTGGTAGGTAGGTATATATATATATATATAACCCTTGAATGAGTAGGTGTCCAAACTGTTGACTGGTACTGTATATACATACACACAGTATATATGCATATATACAGTACATATACATAGGCACACATTTATACCCACGTAAAATACGAAAGTATAGGAACACCTGTTCAAAATGGATTCGGCAATTTGAGCCACATCCGTCGCTGACAGGTGTAGAAAAGCGAGAACACGGCCATGCAATCTCCATAGACAAACATTGGCAGTAGAATGGCCTTACTGAAGAGCTCAGTGACTTTCAGAGTGGCACAGTCATGCCACCTTACCAACAAGTCAGTTCGTCAAATTTCTGTCCTGCTAGAGCTGTGTAGGCCACACAAGCTCTCAGAACGGGAACGCAGAGTGCTGAAGCGTGTAAAAATCATCTGTCCTCGGTTGCAACACTCACTACCGAGTTCTAAACTGCCTCTGGAAGCAACGTCAGCACAAGAACTGTTTGTCAGGAGCTTCATGAAATGGGTTTCCATGGCCGAGCAGCCGCACACAAGCCTCAGATCACCACGCGCAATGCCAAGCGTCGGCTGGAGTGGTGTAAAGCTCGTCGCCATTGGACTCTGGAGCAGTGGAAACACGTTGTCTGGAGTGATGAATCAGTCTTCACCACCTGGCAGTCTGACGGAGGAATCTGGGTTTTGCGTTCCTTGGAGAACGCTACCTGCCACAATGCATAGTGCCAACTGTAAAGTTTGGTGGATGAGGAATAATGGTCTGGGGCTGTTTTTCATAGTTCGGGCCCCTTAGTTCCAGTGAAGGGAAATCTTAACGCTACAGCATCATACAATGACATTCTAGATTCTGTGCTTCCAACTTTGTGGCAACAGTTTAGGGAAGGCCCTTTCCTGTTTCAGCATGACAATGCCCCCGTGCTCAAATCGAGGTCCATACAGAAATGGTTTGTCGAGATCGGTGTGGAAGAATTTGACTGGCCTGCACAGATCCCTGACCTCAACCTCCATCGAGCACCTTTTGGGATGAATTGGAACGCCGACTGCAAGCCAGGCCTAATCGCCCGACCTCACTAATGCTCGTGGCTGAATGGAAGCAAGTCCACACAACAATGTTCCATCATCTAGTGGAAAGCCTTCCCAGGAGAGTGGAGGCTGTTATAGCAGCAATGTTCCAACATCTAGTGGAAAGCCTTCCCAGGAGAGTGGAGGCTGTTATAGCAGCAATGTTCCAACATCTAGTGGAAAGCCTTCCCAGAAGAGTGGAGGCTGTTATAGCAGCAATGTTCCAACATCTAGTGGAAAGCCTTCCCAGAAGAGTGGAGGCTGTTATAGCAGCAATGTTCCAACATCTAGTGGAAAGCCTTCCCAGAAGAGTGGAGGCTGTTATAGCAGCAATGTTTCAACATCTAGTGGAAAGCCTTCCCAGAAGACTGGAGGCTGTTATAGCAGCAATGTTCCAACATCTAGTGGAAAGCCTTCCCAGAAGAGTGGAGGCTGTTATAGCAGTAAAGGGGGGACCCAACTCCATATTAATGCCTATGATGTTGGAATGAGATGTTCAACGAGCAGGTGTCCACATACTTTTGATCATGTAGTGTATATACACACACGCGCTGCTCACCGGTCTAAACATTAGGTACACCATCCCCTTCCTAAAGACAGTGAGTCATGTGGCTTGCTATAGAAAATATTAGAATGGGCAAAACGAGTGACCTAAGCCACTTTGTGTGGGTTTGACCGTCGGCACCGGATCCAGTATCTCAGACACCTTCCTGGGCTTTTTACCCGAACGACAGGGTTTACCTCACCTGATCCTCGTCTCCAGCGAAGCAGCAGCTCTTCATGGTACAGGAGTTGAAGTAGCCCTGGTTGTCGAACTGGAAGCTGGGTAGGCGAGAGTGTAGCTCGTAGAGGACCGGGGGTAGCCTGCGACGCAAGGCCAGGAGCTGGGTCCCTGCGCTGTTAAAACGCACCGACATGGCACTCTGGAGGGACATGCTGCCGCCGTACCGCAGCAGAGAACTGGGAGAGAGAGAGAGAGACAGAGAGAGAGAGAAGGAGAGAGAGAGAGATGGGGGAGAGAGAGAGAGAGAGAGAGACGGGGGGAGAGAGAGAGAGAGACGGGGGAGAGAGAGACAGAGAGAGAGAGAGAGAGAGAGAGAGAGATGGAGAGACAAGGAAAGAGAAATGAGAGGTGTATTAGAAAGGAAAGGTCTGGCTCGTTTGGGGTCACGGCTGACTGTTTTTTTTAAAAAACACTTAGTGACAGCTGCTGATGTAAAAAGGTCTTTATAAATGTGGTTGGTAAAAACCACGTAGATCAAGAACAGCAAAACAAAGGTCAGGTACTTAGCAGGTCTGATTACATTTAGAGGCAGTTTCAGTGTTATATGGTCAGAGAAGAAGCAATTAGTGTTGTCACGATACCATGCCAAGCATCACGATACCGTGCCAAGCATCGCGATACCGTGCCAAGCATTGCGGTACCGTGCCAAGCATCGCGATACCGTGCCAAGCATCGCGGTACCGTGCCAAGCATCGCGGTACCGTGCCAAGCATCGCGATACCGTGCCAAGCATCGCGGTACCGTGCCAAGCATCGCGGTACCGTGCCAAGCATCGCGATACCATGCCAAGCATCGCGGTACCGTGCCAAGCATCGCGGTACCGTGCCAAGCATCGCGGTACCGTGCCAAGCATCGCGATACCGTGCCAAGCATCGCGATACCATGCCAAGCATCGCGGTACCATGCCAAGCATCGCGGTACCGTGCCAAGCATCGCGATACCATGCCAAGCATCGCGGTACCATGCCAAGCATCGCGGTACCATGCCAAGCATCGCGGTACCGTGCCAAGCATCGCGGTACCGTGCCAAGAATCGCGGTACCGTGCCAAGCATCGCGGTACCATGCCAAGCATCACGATACCGTGCCAAGCATCGCGATACCGTGCCAAGCATCGCGATACCGTGCCAAGCATCGCGATACCGTGCCAAGTATCACGATACCGTGCCGCGCATCACGATACCATGCCGCGCATCACGATACCGTGCCGCGCATCACGATACCATGCCGCGCATCACGATACCATGCCGCGCATCACGATACCATGCCGCGCATCACGATACCATGCCGCGCATCACGATACCATGCCGCGCATCACGATACCATGCCAAGCATCGCGGTACCATGCCAAGCATCGCGATACCGTGCCAAGCATCGCGATACCATGCCGCGCATCACGATACCATGCCAAGCATCGCGGTACCATGCCAAGCATCGCGATACCGTGCCAAGCATCGCGATACCATGCCGCGCATCACGATACCATGCCGCGCATCACGATACCATGCCAAGCATCGCGGTACCGTGCCAAGCATCACGGTACCGTGCCAAGCATCGCGATACCGTGCCAAGTATCACGATACCGTGCCAAGTATCACGATACCGTGCCAGGTATCACGATACCAACATTTTACAAACTATCCCATACCAAGTATCGCGATACCAACATTTTACAAACTATACCATACCAAGTATCGCGATACCAACATTTTACAAACTATACCATACCAAGTATCGCGATACCAACATTTTACAAACGATACCATACCAAGTATCACGATACCAACATTTTACAAACGATACCGTACCAAGTATCGCGATACCAACATTTTACAAACGATACCATACCAAGTATCGCGATACCAACATTTTACAAACGATACCATACCAAGTATCACGATACCAACATTTTACAAACGATACCATACCAAGTATCGCGATACCAACATTTTACAAACGATACCATACCAAGTATCGCGATACCAACATTTTACAAACGATACCATACCAAGTATCACGATACCGAGTAGTATCGAAGTATACAAACAGTAAAAAAATACAAAAATGTAAACATTCTGTTCATCCTGGCCACTAAAAACCTGTCACTGATATTCATGCTTCTACTCAATATAAAACATTGAATTCAACTTCACACTGTGTATAAATAGAATGTTGCATAGAATGGCTGATTGGTTAATATACACGTATAATGATCTGCATGTCATCGTGTCAGTAAGGGGGGAAACCACTGCATGAAAACCCTTCTACACTGTACAGTTAACACAGAGACGCTCTTCCCTCCCTTCCTCTGTCTCCCTCATAAAACACACACACCACCTCTCTCTCACACACAACACACACACACCACCTCACACACACACACACACACACCACCTCACACACACACCACCTCTCTCTCTCACACTCTCTCACACACACCACCTCTCTCTCTCACACACACCACCTCTCTCTCTCTCTCTCACTCTCTCACACACACCACCTCTCTCTCTCACACTCTCACACACACCACCTCTCTCTCTCACACACCACCTCTCTCTCTCACACACACAACACACACATACCACTCCACCTCACACACACACACCACCTCTCACACACACACCTCTCACACACACACACACACACACCACCTCTCACACACACACACACACCACCTCTCACACACACCACCTCTCACACACACACACACACACCACCTCTCACACACACACACACACACCACCTCTCACACACACACACACACACCACCTCTCACACACACACACACACCACCTCTCACACACACACACACACACCACCTCTCACACACACACACACACACCACCTCTCACACACACACACACACACCACCTCTCTCACACACACACACACACCACCTCTCTCACACACACACACCACCTCTCTCACACACACACACACCACCTCTCTCACACACACACACCACCTCTCTCACACACACACACCACCTCTCTCACACACACACACCACCTCTCTCACACACACCACCTCTCTCTCACACACACCACCTCTCTCTCACACACACCACCTCTCTCTCACACACACACACACACACACCACCTCTCACACACAACACACACACCTCCCAACTTCTAAAACGTTACGCACCAAACAGAATTTAAGGAGCACCAGAAAGATATATATAGTTAGGGGAACACGAGGCCTATATGAATGATACTTTTGAAGCACATCTCATGCGTAGCTGCCACACGTGATAGAAGCATGAAAGTGCTGTGGATATTATTGGACCGGCTCATTCAAGAGACTAGCGGCCGTTCGCTTATATTCAACTGAATCTATAAACACAACAGACTTAATTAACACTTCATAACGTGTCCCAGCAGGTTCTTTAGATCGACAGGGCTAGAAAAGGGATAGAAAAGGGCTAGAAAAGGTTGGTAGTAACGTATAAACGGTACTACGGTGTTCTAAAACGTTGGTATCGTGATTTTACTGCGGGTATATACCGTTGCAACACTAGAAGCAATGACTCAATAATAAAAACAACAGCGCCCTCTAGTGGACAAATTGGGTCAGACAGATGCCTGAACGTTCTCAAGAGTTAAAGAGTGGAAAAAAAAGGTTGCTGAAGTTTCTGAGAGTGACAGTTTAACGGCGGCCATGTTGTCTCACGTGCGAGGTTTGCGTATGTCCCACAGCCCCACCCCTTCCTTGGAGTTGGCTGTAGCCAGCAGTCGAGGCTCTGCCGGGTTGAACATCACACTGTGGAAGGCTGATGGGTAGTTGGCCAGACAGAAGGGCTCTGAAACACACAGGGAAAGACATGGATTTAACTCTGGTGACATGGTTATTGATCAAGGGGGAAGCCTATTGCATGTTTCATATACTGTAATACACTGAAACTATAGCTTTATATACAGTAATACACTGAAACTATAGCTTTATATACAGTAATACACTGAAACTATAGCTTTATATACAGTAATACTCTGAAACTATAGCTTTATATACAATAATACACTGAAACTATAGCATTATATACAGTAATACTCTGAAACTATAGATTTATATACAGTAATACTCTGAAACTATAGATTTATATACAATAATACACTGAAACTATAGCTTTATATACAGTAATATTCTGAAACTATAGCTTTATATACAATAATACACTGAAACTATAGCTTTATATACAATAATACACTGAAACTATAGATTTATATACAATAATACTCTGAAACTATAGCTTTATATACAGTAATACTCTGAAACTATAGCTTTATATACAATAATACACTGAAACTATAGCTTTATATACAGTAATACTCTGAAACTATAGCTTTATATACAATAATACTCTGAAACTATAGCTTTATATACTGTAATACTCTGAAACTATAGCTTTATATACTGTAATACACTGAAACTATAGCTTTATATACAATAATACACTGAAACTATAGCTTTATATACAGTAATACTCTGAAAACATAGCTTTATATTCAGAAATACTCTGAAAATGTAGCTTTATATACAGTAATACTCTGAAACTATAGCTTTATATACAGTAATACTCTGAAACTATAGATTTATAGACAGTAATACTCTGAAAACAGTCTGCTGTTGTAAATATTCAGTCAATGACATAAGGGCTCTAGAATACAGGAAGACATTATGTATGGTAAGATTCCGCACTTGAAGCGCAAACTACAATAAAATGTTTTATCTAAATGGTTATTGATGGTAGGAAGCCTAATGCAATATGTTGTATATACTGTAATAGACTGAGATCAGTCTCCTGATATAGGTCTACCAGTTAAAGAATTACAACGAATACAGGAAGTACCTGGGAAGTACCCCAGATTAAGACTCCTTTAATTTGACGCTGGTTTCCGGACACAGATTAAGCTTATTCCTGGACTAAAAGCTATCTCAACTGGAGTCTCCCTTAAGGGCATGCGTTCTAGTCCAGGAGAAGGTTAATCTGGGTCGTACAGGAAACCGGGCCCTGATCTTCTTCAAAAACGCCACCGACTGTCTGCGTCGAGACGAACAGTACTCATGTGGAAGTGGGTCAAGTAGGGCACAGTTTGACAGGAAAGGCCTGAGCAATACACTCTGTGTGCAGAACCACCGAGTCAAATCCCCTTGAACGCAGCGTGTCGGTTATGTCCTGGTGTCATCATGTTGCCCCTTCGATGTTTAAAACGCCACTGCTCCGAGATCAACTCGTTAATCTGAAAGTAATTTGTAACCACATGTAAATGGTGTAGTAGGGTAAATTAAATATGTACTGTATGTATATACAGTACCAATCAAAGGTTTGGACAGGTCTACTCGTTCCAGGGTTTTTCTTAGGGAGACCGCCAGGTTTCTGCCAGATGTGACACTTGACATTAAATAACATGTAAAGATGTCTTGTTGTTCAATTTTAGTTTCATCAAACCAGAAAATCTTGTTTCTCAAGGTCAGAGTCTTTAGGTGCCTTTGACAAACTCCAAGTGGGCTGTCATGTGCCTTTTACTGAGGAGTGACTTCTGTCTGGCCCCTCAACCATAAAGGCCTGATTGATGGAGTGCTGCAGAGATGGTTGTCCTTCTGGAAGGTTCTCCCATCTCCGCAGAGGAACTCTAGAGCTCTGTCAGAGTGACCATCGGTCATCTCCCTGACCAAGGCCCTTCTCCCCTGATTGCTCAGGTTGGCCCGGCGACCAGCTCTAGGAAGAGTCTTGGTGGTTCCAAACTTCTTCCATTTAAGAATGATGGAGGCCACTGTGTTCTTGGGGACCTTCAATGCTGCAATAATGTTTTGGTACCCCTCCCCAGATCAGTGTCTCGACACAATCCTGTCTCGGAGCTCTATAGACAATTCCTTCGACCTCATGGCTTGATTTTTACTCTGACATGCACTGTCAACTGTGGGACCTTATATAGACAGGTGTGTGCCTTTACAAATCATGCCCAATCAAATTAAATTTACCACAGGTGGACTCCAGTCAAGTTGTAGAATCATCTCAGGGATGATCAATGGAAACAGGATGAACCTGAGCTCCATTTAGAGTCTCACAGCTAAGGGCCTGAATACTTATATATATATATATATATATATATATACACACACACATTTGCCAACATTTCTATTAAATCTGTTTTCACTTTGTCATTATGGGGTATTGTGATGTCATTATGGGGTAGTGTGATGTCATTATGGGGTAGTGTGATGCCATTATGGGGTAGTGTGATGCCATTATGGGGTAGTGTGATGCCATTATGGGGTAGTGTGATGCCATTATGGGGTAGTGTGATGCCATTATGGGGTAGTGTGTGTAGATTGATGAGGATATTTTTGGTATTTAATCCATTTTAGAATAAGGCTGTAACGTAACAAAATGTGGGGAAAGTGAAGGGGTCTGAATACGTTCCTGAATGCCCTGTACATGTATGTACGCAGGCACGTTAAGTACCTCCGTGTGGACGCTCCCGTGTGTCCCAGATGAGGACCCGTCCGTCGTCCGAGGAGCTGGCGAACACGTTGTCGTTAACGGGGCTGACTGACAGGCCGTACACCGCATCGTCGTGAAGGAACACGTTCAGAGTCTCGCCTCTGGAGGGGAAACAGAATATAGCTGTATTGAAATGTTGTTTTGGTTTTTATAAAACACAACAACAAGACGTCTCACCTCTGCAACAAGACATCTTTACATGCTATTTAACAAAAATAATTGCGTTCCAATGTCCATGTATTCCTACTAACATTCCACTTAGAATGAAGAAATGTATTGAAATTCTAAGTAGTAAGCTATCGTTGCTATGGGAACAGATTTACCGTCTCGCCGACAGAGAGAAGTTGTAACGTCATTGTACATTAACGATGCACCATTGGCCACGCCCCCCACACACCCCCGCCACACACCCCCCCACCACCCGCCACCTAAGCCCCATTACATTAATGATGCCCCATTGGCCACGCCCCCACCACGCCCACCACCTAAGCCCCATTACATTTACCTGCAGCATGACGAGCTGGGTTGGGGTCAATTCCATTTCAATTCACAAAGTAAAACCAAATTCCACATTATTCTAATTGAAAAGCATTGAAGAGAATAATTATTTCAGTGTACTTCCTCAAATTGACTGAAATTAAAATAGAATTGAGCCCAAAACCTGAGGAGTATTTCAGACAAGAGGAAACATTTGCGGGAGCACCGGTATGCCATATCTTTTCATTTATTTAACTAGGCAAGTCAGTTAAGAACAAATTCTTATTTACAATGACGGCCTAGGAACCAGTGGGTTAACTGCCTTGTTCAGGGGCAGAACGACAGATTTTTAACCTTGTCGGCTCGGGGATTCGACCTTGCAACCTTTCGGTTACTAATCCAACGCTCTAACCACTAGGCTACCCTGCCTCCCCATATAGAAGGAGCTGGAGAACACTGCCCAGAACAGACCGCGATGGAGAGGAGTGGTCAAAATGGCCTATACTCCTAAAGAAGTGATGGGCCGAAGTAAATAAATAAGTAAATAAATAAATAAGTAAATAAAGTAAATAAATAAAGTAAATAAATAAGTAAATAAATAAAGTAAGTAAATAAATCAATAAATAAGTAAATAATAGAGTAAATAAATAAGTAAATAAATAAAGTAAATAAATAAGTAAATAAATAAGTAAATAAATAAGTAAATAAATAAGCAAATAAATAAATAAGTAAATAAGTAAACAAATAAGTATATAAGTAAATAAATAAGTAAGTAAATAAATAAGTAAATAAATAAATAAGTAAATAAATAAGTAAATAAATAAATAAATAAGTAAATAAATAAGTAAATAAATAAATATATAAATAAATAAGTAAATAAATAAGTAAATAAATAAGTAAATAAATAAATATATAAATAAATAAGTAAATAAATAAGTAAATAAATAAGTAAATAAATAAGTAAATAAATAAATATATAAATAAATAAGTAAATAAATAAGTAAATAAATAAGTAAATAAATAAATATATAAATAAATAAGTAAATAAATAAGTAAATAAATAAGTAAATAAATAAGTAAATAAATAAGTAAATAAATAAATATGTAAATAAATAAGTAAATAAATAAGTAAATAAATAAGTAAATAAATAAATATATAAATAAATAAGTAAATAAATAAGTAAATAAATACACAATGCAGCTGACGAGGAATAATTAAATAAACATACTCACCGTTCTACATCATGAAGGATGACCTGTTCATCGTTGCCTTTGAGACAAGAGACAAATAAAACATATGAATGAAAAGGGGGGTAAGCACGTGCCAAAACGAATCCCGATAGGAACACTACATTTCAAAAAGGTAGTAGGGTAGCTAGATCAGGAAGGACAGCACGACACATTCATGTAGTAGGGTAGCTAGATCAGGAAGGACAGCACGACACATTCATGTAGTAGGGTAGCTAGATCAGGAAGGACAGCAGGACGCATTCATGTAGTAGGGTAGCTAGATCAGGAAGGACAGCACGACACATTCATGTAGTAGGGTAGCTAGATCAGGAAGGACAGCACGACACATTCATGTAGTAGGGTAGCTAGATCAGGAAGGACAGCACGACACATTCATGTAGTAGGGTAGCTAGATCAGGAAGGACAGCACGACACATTCATGTAGTAAGGTAGCTAGATCAGGAAGGACAGCACGACACATTCATGTAGTAGGGTAGCTAGATCAGGAAGGACAGCAGGACGCATTCATGTAGTAGGGTAGCTAGATCAGGAAGGACAGCACGACACATTCATGTAGTAGGGTAGCTAGATCAGGAAGGACAGCACGACACATTCATGTAGTAGGGTAGCTAGATCAGGAAGGACAGCAGGACGCATTCATGTAGTAGGGTAGCTAGATCAGGAAGGACAGCAGGACGCATTCATGTAGTAGGGTAGCTAGATCAGGAAGGACAGCACGACACATTCATGTAGTAGGGTAGCTAGATCAGGAAGGACAGCACGACACATTCATGTAGTAGGGTAGCTAGAACACGACACATTCATGTAGTAGGGTAGCTAGATCAGGAAGGACAGCACGACACATTCATGTAGTAGGGTAGCTAGATCAGGAAGGACAGCACGACACATTCATGTAGTAGGGTAGCTAGATCAGGAAGGACAGCACGACACATTCATGTAGTAGGGTAGCTAGATCAGGAAGGACAGCAGGACGCATTCATGTAGTAGGGTAGCTAGATCAGGAAGGACAGCACCACACATTCATGTAGTAGGGTAGCTAGATCAGGAAGGACAGCACGACACATGTAGTAGGGTAGCTAGATCAGGAAGGACAGCACGACACATTCATGTAGTAGGGTAGCTAGATCAGGAAGGACAGCACGACACATTCATGTAGTAGGGTAGCTAGATCAGGAAGGACAGCAGGACGCATTCATGTAGTAGGGTAGCTAGATCAGGAAGGACAGCAGGACGCATTCATGTAGTAGGGTAGCTAGATCAGGAAGGACAGCAGGACGCATTCATGTAGTAGGGTAGCTAGATCAGGAAGGACAGCACGACACATTCATGTAGTAGGGGAGCTAGATCAGGAAGGACAGCACGACACATTCATGTAGTAGGGGAGCTAGATCAGGAAGGACAGCACGACACATTCATGTAGTAGGGGAGCTAGATCAGGAAGGACAGCACATTCATGTAGTAGGGTAGCTAGATCAGGAAGGACAGCACGACACATTCATGTAGTAGGGTAACTAGATCAGGAAGGACAGCACGACACATTCATGTAGTAGGGTAGCTAGATCAGGAAGGACAGCACGACACATTCATGTAGTAGGGTAGCTAGATCAGGAAGGACAGCACGACACATGTAGTAGGGTAGCTAGATCAGGAAGGACAGCACGACACATTCATGTAGTAGGGTAGCTAGATCAGGAAGGACAGCACGACACATTCATGTAGTAGGGTAGCTTGATCAGGAAGGACAGCACGACACATTCATGTAGTAGGGTAGCTAGATCAGGAAGGACAGCACGACACATTCATGTAGTAGGGTAGCTAGATCAGGAAGGACAGCACGACGCATTCATGTAGTAGGGTAGCTAGATCAGGAAGGACAGCACGACACATGTAGTAGGGTAGCTAGATCAGGAAGGACAGCACGACACATTCATGTAGTAGGGTAGCTAGATCAGGAAGGACAGCACGACACATTCATGTAGTAGGGTAGCTAGATCAGGAAGGACAGCAGGACGCATTCATGTAGTAGGGTAGCTAGATCAGGAAGGACAGCAGGACGCATTCATGTAGTAGGGTAGCTAGATCAGGAAGGACAGCACGACACATTCATGTAGTAGGGTAGCTAGATCAGGAAGGACAGCACGACACATTCATGTAGTAGGGGAGCTAGATCAGGAAGGACAGCACGACACATTCATGTAGTAGGGGAGCTAGATCAGGAAGGACAGCACGACACATTCATGTAGTAGGGGAGCTAGATCAGGAAGGACAGCACATTCATGTAGTAGGGTAGCTAGATCAGGAAGGACAGCACGACACATTCATGTAGTAGGGTAACTAGATCAGGAAGGACAGCACGACACATTCATGTAGTAGGGTAGCTAGATCAGGAAGGACAGCACGACACATTCATGTAGTAGGGTAGCTAGATCAGGAAGGACAGCACGACACATGTAGTAGGGTAGCTAGATCAGGAAGGACAGCACGACACATTCATGTAGTAGGGTAGCTAGATCAGGAAGGACAGCACGACACATTCATGTAGTAGGGTAGCTTGATCAGGAAGGACAGCACGACACATTCATGTAGTAGGGTAGCTAGATCAGGAAGGACAGCACGACACATTCATGTAGTAGGGTAGCTAGATCAGGAAGGACAGCACGACGCATTCATGTAGTAGGGTAGCTAGATCAGGAAGGACAGCACGACACATTCATGTAGTAGGGTAGCTAGATCAGGAAGGACAGCACGACACATTCATGTAGTAGGGTAGCTAGATCAGGAAGGACAGCACGACACATTCATGTAGTAGGGTAGCTAGATCAGGAAGGACAGCACGACACATTCATGTAGTAGGGTAGCTAGATCAGGAAGGACAGCACGACACATTCATGTAGTAGGGTAGCTAGATCAGGAAGGACAGCACGACACATTCATGTAGTAGGGTAGCTAGATCAGGAAGGACAGCAGGACGCATTCATGTAGTAGGGTAGCTAGATCAGGAAGGACAGCAGGACGCATTCATGTAGTAGGGTAGCTAGATCAGGAAGGACAGCACGACACATTCATGTAGTAGGGTAGCTAGATCAGGAAGGACAGCACGACACATTCATGTAGTAGGGTAGCTAGATCAGGAAGGACAGCACGACACATTCATGTAGTAAGGTAGCTAGATCAGGAAGGACAGCACGACACATTCATGTAGTAGGGTAGCTAGATCAGGAAGGACAGCACGACACATTCATGTAGTAGGGTAGCTAGATCAGGAAGGACAGCACGACACATTCATGTAGTAGGGTAGCTAGATCAGGAAGGACAGCACGACACATTCATGTAGTAGGGTAGCTAGAACACGACACATTCATGTAGTAGGGTAGCTAGATCAGGAAGGACAGCACATTCATGTAGTAGGGTAGCTAGAACACGACACATTTTATTTTTTATTTTTTTATTTCACCTTTATTTAACCAGGTAGGCTAGTTGAGAACAAGTTCTCATTTGCAACTGCGACCTGGCCAAGATAAGGCATAGCAGTGTGAACAGACAACACAGAGTTACACATGGAGTAAACAATTAACAAGTCAATAACACAGTAGAAAAAAAGGGGAGTCTATATATACATTGTGTGCAAAAGGCATGAGGTAGGCAAATAATTACAATTATGCAGATTAACACTGGAGTGATAAATGATCAGATGGTTATGTACAGGTAGAGATATTGGTGTGCAAAAGAGCAGAAAAATAAAAATAAATAAATAAAAACAGTATGGGGATGAGGTAGGTGAAAATGGGTGGGCTATTTACCAATAGACTATGTACAGCTGCAGCGATCGGTTAGCTGCTCAGATAGCAGATGTTTGAAGTTGGTGAGGGAGATAAAAGTCTCCAACTTCAGCGATTTTTGCAATTCGTTCCAGTCACAGGCAGCAGAGAACTGGAACGAAAGGCGGCCAAATGAGGTGTTGGCTTTAGGGATGATCAGTGAGATACACCTGCTGGAGCGCGTGCTACGGATGGGTGTTGCCATCGTAACCAGTGAACTGAGATAAGGCGGAGCTTTACCTAGCATGGACTTGTAGATGACCTGGAGCCAGTGGGTCTGGCGACGAATATGTAGCGAGGGCCAGCCGACTAGAGCATACAAGTCGCAGTGGTGGGTGGTATAAGGTGCTTTAGTGACAAAACGGATGGCACTGTGATAAACTGCATCCAGTTTGCTGAGTAGAGTGTTGGAAGCAATTTTGTAGATGACGTCGCCGAAGTCGAGGATCGGTAGGATAGTCAGTTTTACTAGGGTAAGTTTGGCGGCGTGAGTGAAGGAGGCTTTGTTGCGGAATAGAAAGCCGACTCTTGATTTGATTTTCGATTGGAGATGTTTGATATGGGTCTGGAAGGAGAGTTTAGAGTCTAGCCAGACACCTAGGTACTTATAGATGTCCACATATTCAAGGTCGGAACCATCCAGGGTGGTGATGCTGGTCAGGCGTGCGGGTGCAGGCAGCGAACGGTTGAAAAGCATGCATTTGGTTTTACTAGCGTTTAAGAGCAGTTGGAGGCCACGGAAGGAGTGCTGTATGGCATTGAAGCTCGTTTGGAGGTTAGATAGCACAGTGTCCAAGGACGGGCCGGAAGTATATAGAATGGTGTCGTCTGCGTAGAGGTGGATCAGGGAATCGCCCGCAGCATGAGAAACATCATTGATATATACAGAGAAAAGGGTCGGCCCGAGAATTGAACCCTGTGGCACCCCCATAGAGACTGCCAGAGGACCGGACAGCATGCCCTCCGATTTGACACACTGAACTCTGTCTGCAAAGTAATTGGTGAACCAGGCAAGGCAGTCATCCGAAAAACCGAGGCTACTGAGTCTGCCGATAAGAATACGGTGATTGACAGAGTCGAAAGCCTTGGCAAGGTCTATGAAGACGGCTGCACAGTACTGTCTTTTATCGATGGCGGTTATGATATCGTTTAGTACCTTGAGCGTGGCTGAGGTACACCCGTGACCGGCTCGGAAACCAGATTGCACAGCGGAGAAGGTACGGTGGGATTCAAGATGGTCAGTGACCTGTTTGTTGACTTGGCTTTCGAAGACCTTAGATAGGCAGGGCAGGATGGATATAGGTCTGTAACAGTTTGGGTCCAGGGTGTCTCCCCCTTTGAAGAGGGGGATGACTGCGGCAGCTTTCCAATCCTTGGGGATCTCAGACGATATGAAAGAGAGGTTGAACAGGCTGGTAATAGGGGTTGCGACAATGGCGGCGGATAGTTTCAGGAATAGAGGGTCCAGATTGTCCAGCCCAGCTGATTTGTACGGGTCCAGGTTTTGCAGCTCTTTCAGGACATCTGCTATCTGGATTTGGGTAAAGGAGAACCTGGAGAGGCTTGGGCGAGTAGCTGCGGGGGGGGGGGAGCTGTTGTCCGAGGTTGGAGTAGCCAGGCGGAAGGCATGGCCAGCCGTTGAGAAATGCTTGTTGAAGTTTTCGATAATCATGGATTTATCGGTGGTGACCATGTTACCTAGTCTCAGTGCAGTGGGCAGCTGGGAGGAGGTGCTCTTGTTCTCCATGGACTTCACAGTGTCCCAGAACTTTTTGGAGTTGGAGCTACAGGATGCAAACTTCTGCCTGAAGAAGTTGGCTTTAGCTTTCCTGACTGACTGTGTGTATTGGTTCCTGACTTCCCTGAACAGTTGCATATCGCGGGGACTATTCGATGTTAGCGCAGTCCGCCACAGGATGTTTTTGTGCTGGTCGAGGGCAGTCAGGTCTGGAGTGAACCAGGGGCTATATCTGTTCTTAGTTCTGCATTTTTTGAACGGAGCATGCTTATCTAAAATGGTGAGGAAGTTACTTTTAAAGAAAGACCAGGCATCCTCAACTGACGGGATGAGGTCAATGTCCTTCCAGGATACCCGGGCCAGGTCGATTAGAAAGGCCTGCTCACAGAAGTGTTTTAGGGAGCGTTTGACAGTGATGAGGGGTGGTCGTTTGACTGCGGCTCCGTAGCGGATACAGGCAATGAGGCAGTGATCGCTGAGATCCTGGTTGTAGACAGCGGAGGTGTATTTGGAGGGCCAGTTGGTCAGGATGACGTCAATGAGGGTGCCCTTGTTTACAGAGTTAGGGTTGTACCTGGTGGGTTCCTTGATGATTTGAGTGAGATTGAGGGCATCTAGCTTAGATTGTAGGACTGCCGGGGTGTTAAGCATATCCCAGTTTAGGTCACCTAACAGAACAAACTCTGAAGCTAGATGGGGGGCGATCAATTCACAAATGGTGTCCAGGGCACAGCTGGGAGCTGAGGGGGGTCGGTAGCAGGCGGCAACAGTGAGAGACTTATTTCTGGAGAGAGTAATTTTCAAAATTAGTAGTTCGAACTGTTTGGGTATGGACCTGGAGAGTATGACATTACTTTGCAGGCTATCTCTGCAGTAGACTGCAACTCCTCCCCCTTTGGCAGTTCTATCTTGACGGAAGATGTTATAGTTGGGTATGGAAATCTCAGAATTTTTGGTGGCCTTCCTGAGCCAGGATTCAGACACGGCAAGGACATCAGGGTTAGCAGAGTGTGCTAGAGCAGTGAGTAAGACACACTTAGGGAGGAGGCTTCTGATGTTGACATGCATGAAACCAAGGCTTTTTCGATCACAGAAGTCAACAAATGAGGGTGCCTGGGGACATGCAGGGCCTGGGTTTACCTCCACATCACCCAACATTCATGTAGTAGGGTAGCTAGATCAGGAAGGACATGCAGGGCCTGGGTTTACCTCCACATCACCCAACATTCATGTAGTAGGGTAGCTAGATCAGGAAGGACAGCACATTCATGTAGTAGGGTAGCTAGAACACGACACATTCATGTAGTAGGGTAGCTAGATCAGGAAGGACAGCACATTCATGTAGTAGGGTAGCTAGAACACGACACATTCATGTAGTAGGGTAGCTAGATCAGGAAGGACAGCACATTCGTGTAGTAGGGTAGCTAGATCAGGAAGGACAACTCATAGATAATAGGCTTGAGTTTTAAGCAATGTTTTCCTGGAACTACACATACGACATACTTTACGTCAACAACGGCATGTTTTTCTCATTGCCGTATGTGACATTACTCATAACACAACAAATATATAAACTTTACGGGGTTAAGACAAACGATCAGGTACAGCTTTTTGAATTGGTCACGTATGTGGTGTTAGATGTCAATTAAAATGGGGGGGGGGGGGTTGGGGGTCTCCGAACATAGCTTTCTATAAACAGCCGAGGTCAGGTAACTCAAGCCCTCGACAGAACAAGTGAACCACTAACCCAGGATAGCTAGTAGTAGTCACCTAGCCTAAGGCCCAGATCTGTTTGTGCCAAACACACACGTCATTGCTATGGCAAACAGGTCAATGTGTCAGGTCAGTGTTTGCCATGACAACGGCTGTGTTCCAATCGGCAAGAATGCTGCCTTTTCGGAGGAAGGACGTCATAACAGTGGCGCGTCCCAATCCCAAGGTGCCTTAAAAACGCTGCCTTCGCATGTGTGACAAGAAGTTGTCAAGATGGCACAAACGGATCTGGAACCCGGCTAGTAGCCACCACCCACAGATCGTCTCTCAAACCTTGATCTAAATCACTCAAGTCCAGGGTTTTTCCCTGCATGGAAAAGTCTTGGGTGGGTGGCCTGTGTGTTTTTTCGGGGTGCATGTTAAAAAAAATGTTAAGGGGGATAATTGTCGACATGATCGTGTTATGTTTGAGTCACTCAGACAGCATAAGTCATGGGAAAGTGTAGCAGGGAAGGAAATGTGGTTTCGACCTAGATATGCTACCTCTGCAGCCAACAGAAGGGCCTCTAAAATTTACAGTCAGCGATGCACCATTGGCCACGCCCCCACCACACCCATCACCTAAGCCCCATTTAGATCCAGGAAAAACCCTGGTGTCTGAATTCCTACCCTATGCTAACTAAAACCCTGGTGTCTGAATTCCTACCCTATGCTAACTAAAACCCTGGTGTCTGAATTCCTAACCTATGCTAACTAAAACCCTGGTGTCTGAATTCCTACCCTATGCTAACTAAAACCCTGGTGTCTGAATTCCTAACCTATGCTAACTAAAACCCTGGTGTCTGAATTCCTAACCTATGCTAACTAAAACCCTGGTGTCTGAATTCCTACCCTATGCTAACTAAAACCCTGGTGTCTGAATTCCTAACCTATGCTAACTAAAACCCTGGTGTCTGAACTCCTAACCTATGCTAACTAAAACCCTGGTGTCTGAATTCCTACCCTATGCTAACTAAAACCCTGGAGTCTGAATTCCTACCCTATGCTAACTAAAACCCTGGTGTCTGAATTCCTACCCTATGCTAACTAAAACCCTGGTGTCTGAATTCCTACCCTATGCTAACTAAAACCCTGGTGTCTGAATTCCTACCCTATGCTAACTAATGAAACTGATTGAATGACAGATTAATAGGTGATGGTTTGTCCACTGACCCCCAGAAAACACCCTTTTGTTGGTGCTGTCGAATGCCAGACAGAAGATGTTGGAGAGGTGTTCTCCCTTCAGTTTGAGAGGCTTGGCTGAGCGGGCATGAAGAGCTCTCTCCATGTTCCATAGTAACACCCTGCGGTCATCCCCTCCTGTGGCAGGGAAGGAGAGAGGGAAGGAGGGAGATGGGGAGGAGAGAGGGAAGGAGGGAGATGGGGAGGAGAGAGGGAAGGAGGGAGATGGGGAGGAGAGAGGAGAGAGGGAAAGGGGAGATGGGGAGGAGAGAGGGAAGGAGGGAGATGGGGAGGAGAGAGGGAAGGAGGGAGATGGGGAGGAGAGAGGAGAGAGGGAAAGGGGAGATGGGGAGGAGAGAGGGAAGGAGGGAGATGGGGAGGAGAGAGGGAAGGAGGGAGATGGGGAGGAGAGAGGGAAGGAGGGAGATGGGGAGGAGAGAGGGAAGGAGGGAGATGGGGAGGAGAGAGGGAAGGAGGGAGATGGAAGGAGGGAGATGGGAAGGAGGGAGATGGGGAGAGAGGTAAGGAGGGATTTGGGGAGAGAGGTAAGGAGGGATTTGGGGAGAGAGGTAAGGAGGGATTTGGGGAGAGAGGTAAGGAGGGATTTGGGGAGAGAGGTAAGGAGGGATTTGGGGAGAGAGGTAAGGAGGGATTTGGGGAGAGAGGTAAGGAGGGAGATGGGGAGAGAGGTAAGGAGGGAGATGGGGAGAGAGGTAAGGAGGGAGATGGGGAGAGAGAAGGAGGGAGGGAGATGGGGAGAGGGAAGGAGGGAGGGAGATGGGGAGAGGGAAGGAGGGAGGGAGATGGGGAGAGGGAAGGAGGGAGGGAGATGGGGAGAGGGAAGGAGGGAGGGAGATGGGGAGAGGGAAGGAGGGAGGGAGATGGGGAGAGAGGGGGAAGGGAGGGGGAGAGAGATGGGAGAGAGAGGGAGAGAGATGGGAGAGAGAGGGAAGGAGGGTGGGAGATGGGGAGAGAGGTAAGGAGGGATTTGGGGAGAGAGGTAAGGAGGGAGGGAGATGCGGAGAGGGAAGGAGGGAGGGAGATGGGGAGAGGGAAGGAGGGAGGGAGATGGGGAGAGGGAAGGAGGGAGGGAGATGGGGAGAGAGAAGGAGGGAGGGAGATGGGGAGAGAGAAGGAGGGAGGGAGATGGGGAGAGAGAAGGAGGGAGGGAGGGAGATGGGGAGAGAGAAGGAGGGAGGGAGGGAGATGGGGAGAGAGAAGGAGGGAGGGAGGGAGATGGGGAGAGAGAAGGAGGGAGGGAGATGGGGAGAGAGAAGGAGGGAGGGAGAGGGAAGGAGGGGGAGAGAGATGGGAGAGAGGGAAGGAGGGAGGGAGATGGGGAGGGAGTGAGATGGGGAGGGAGTGAGATGGGGAGGGAGTGAGATGGGGAAGGAGGGAGAGATGGGAAGAAGGGTAAGGTAGGGGAGAGAGCAAGAAAGAGAGGGAAGGAGAGAGTCAGAGAGAGAGCACAAAAGAGAACAGAGATCGAAAGAGATGGGTGGACAGACAAGACATTGTAAACACAGGCCAAGTTGTTCTCCACTGCTCTGAAGGGCTTACTCAGCTTGCAAGGCCCACCAGCAGTGAAACACACCAGAGTCATTACTCTTCTAAATCCAAACTCTCCCTATTCTACGCCAAAACTGGAGTAGTGAAAAAGACTGGTTAAAAGTTGCATAGTTAGCTAACTGTATAATGTTATTAAAACGATAACTAGTTAGCTACCGGTACCTAATGTCAGTCTATATCAAAAGGAAGGGGCAGGAATGCAGAACTGTGTAGCTAGCTAGTTCTGTCAGCTGGATAGCATGCTAACCTAGATAGCCAATATTATTTTACCTATTTAAACATGACCTGCACATCTCATTATTTTCCTTGCTCGTAATTGACAAATTATATTTTGGGGGGAAATGGATGACTAGAGAGTCAAAATGTGCATATGATGACTCGACCAGCCAACTAAGCTTGTAAACTGACGTGCAAGTTTAGCTAGTTAGCTATAATCTGTCAACAACACAGTAGCTGCTAGGCTAACAACTATGCTAACTAGAGGATGATCTACAGCTACTAACTTACCGGACACAAGGTATTCTCCTCCATTGTTGGAAAACTCTATGGCGTTTACACACCCGAAATGTCCCAGCATGTCTTTCTTGTAAAGGCTCGTGCATCCTGCCAACCGGAGTCTCTGAAATTCTTCCTTCATCAGCGGGTTACCGAAGAGCCTTCTCTGGGACAGAAAGCCCACGGAGGACCGCATACCGCAACCCTTCACCTCCTTCATTTTTCCTGGAGCAGTTAGCCTAGCCAGCTTGCGATTCCTCATCCAATTTGGATTTTTATTTGATTTTAAAATGTTGCACAATGCACAGCCACACTATTATATCCAGCTATTATAGAAGTGTATATCTGCAATCGTTCTGTCTCGAAGCTACATGATGGCGAAGAAAGATATTCCCGAGCCGCAGTGCTGTTGATGTCGTCGTTGATTGCAGGTCCCCCCCCTCGCGCGCTCTGTAGCAGTCGCTTCCTGCTCTGCTGCAAGCTTCTCGATCTGCCTGACACAAACATCATAACCCCCCCCCCCCCCCCCCCCCCCCCCCCCCAGCTGACCCGCAAATCAACCCCCCCAGTTGACCCGCAAATCAACCCCCCCCAGTTGACCCGCAAATTAACCTCCCCCAGTTGACTCGCAAATTAACCTCCCCCAGTTGACCCGCAAATTAACCTCCCCCAGTTGACCCGCAAATCAACCCCCCCCAGTTGACCCGCAAATTAACCTCCCCCAGTTGACTCGCAAATTAACCTCCCCCAGTTGACCCGCAAATTAACCTCCCCCAGTTGACCCGCAAATCAACCTCCCCCAGTTGACCCGCAAATCAACCCCCCCCAGTTGACCCGCAAATTAACCTCCCCCAGTTGACTCGCAAATTAACCTCCCCCAGTTGACCCGCAAATTAACCTCCCCCAGTTGACCCGCAAATCAACCTCCCCCAGTTGACCCGCAAATCAACCCCCCCCAGTTGACCCGCAAATTAACCTCCCCCAGTTGACCCGCAAATCAACCTCCCCCAGTTGACCCGCAAATTAACCTCCCCCAGTTGACTCGCAAATTAACCTCCCCCAGTTGACCCGCAAATTAACCTCCCCCAGTTGACCCGCAAATCAACCTCCCCCAGTTGACCCGCAAATTAACCTCCCCCAGTTGACCCGCAAATCAACCTCCCCCAGTTGACCCGCAAATTACCCCCCCCCCCCCCAGTTGACCCGCAAATTACCCCCCCCCCCCCCAGTTGACCCGCAAATTACCCCCCCCCCCCCAGCTGACCCGCAAATCAACCCCCCCCCCCCCCCCCCAGCTGTCCCGCAAATCAACCCCCCCCCAGTTAGCTTGTTAACTTAAGCAAAGTTGTCCTCCCCATAATACATTTAGGTTAGCTGTCACTTGAAATTTGCACCTAGATAAAAACAACACAAATAATAACAAAAGGTTAATATCACATTAAGTCAATCAGAAGCAGACATTTAAGAGTCTAGTTTTATTATCCCCAACATTGGGATTACAGTGGTAGTCTTTTTAACAATAGGCTACATATTTTAATTAAGGGAACCCTACATTCAATTACAATCCACTTTTCCAAGATAAACAGGATATATTTATAGTACAGAACTTAAAACACGTATATCCTTGCAGAGGAAAGAACTAGTACAAGTTGCCAGTTCAACATTAAAAAAAAAAAAAATCATTCCAGGCTTCACAAAGCAAATTTAATCTATGTTTTTGGGAAAGGTAGACTTTCTCTGGCAGCCAAAAACGGGCAAATAAATACCCCCCATCTAAACGCGAATCGATTCTCAATTGCGATGCGGTTCTAGAAACATAAATCCCTCTACTTGCTGTACATTGTTTCAGCCGATTTTAACACAAGTTGCAGCAGCAGTATTTTTCAGTGACAACACATTTCTAGCAGGTTGGATATGGCCGTGTGGGCACACTAACCCGTTAAAGATGTGAATCAATTTAACCTTTGGTTTTTTTTAAATCATTATTTCTCACTGATATGAAAGATAAGGCCCGTATACTTACAAAACCGCACTGCAAGCGATGCCTATTTAAATATTCAGACCGAGCGTTGGGGTTCTTAACAAATGAGCAGAGCCATATATATTTATATATATGTGGAGTTGGGACAACTTTTAGAAGGTTGAATTATTGTTCTAAATTCTAGACATTCGGTGACATATCATTGTTTAAAAATTCTCCGTGTCACGTTAGAATCGGGAGATGACGCCACAACACTCTATGGCGGCCATGTTATGTAAAATGCAGAAACCTCAATGTCCCATCTCTCTAGATATATGACTCCGAGTGAGTTGAAGATTAAATGTAGGTCTAATATTCTGACAGAAGGTGTATGGAGTGTTGAAAGGAGTGTGGTCTTGGTTGTTGTGAGAAACAGGATAGGGTAGAAGGATGGATGGAAGGAGAGCGAAGGAGAGAGGGGGAGAAGGGGAGGGAGGAAGAGGGAAAGAGAGGGAGGGGAAGAGGGAAAGAGAGAGAGGGGGGAAGAGGGAGAGAGCGAAAGGGAGAGAGGGGGGAGAGGGAAGAGAGAGAGGGGGAAAAAGAGAGGGGGAGAGGGAAGAGAGAGAGGGGGAGAGCGAAAGAGCGAGAGAGGGGAGAGGGAAAGAGAAAGAGAGAGGACAGGATAGAGAGAGAGGGGACAGGATAGAGAGAGAGGGGACAGGATAGAGAGAGAAAGGGGACAGGGGACAGGAAACAGAGAGAGAGGACAGGATAGAGAGAGAGAGGACAGGATAGAGTGCAAGATATGCATCAACCATTTGTCATTGCCGGGTCAGTGCCATCTCAATGATGAGTTGCATTTACATTTAATTGATTGGATGTACAGGACGTATATAGTATATCGTAGCCTGGTACCTGTCTGTTTGTACCATCATTCCACTCCTTGCCACTCCTTGTGATTGCCAAACATATGACATGGAGTACAAGGTGTGGAATATTAACACAAAACAGGTCTGGATTTCAGGCTAATTCTATTGCACATTTCAGTCTTCATCCGATGAGTGCAGAGAGTCTCTGTGGCCGGCTACATCCGATGAGTGCAGAGGGTCTCAGTAGCCGGCTACATCCGATGAGTGCAGAGGGTCTCAGTAGCCGACTACATCTGATGAGTGCAGAGGGTCTCAGTAGCCGGCTACATCCGATGAGTGCAGAGAGTCTCAGTAGCCGGCTACATCCAATGAGTGCAGAGGGTCTCAGTAGCCGGCTACATCTGATGAGTGCAGAGGGTCTCAGTAGCCGGCTACATCTGATGAGTGCAGAGGGTCTCAGTAGCCGACTACATCTGATGAGTGCAGAGAGTCTCAGTAGCCGACTACATCTGATGAGTGCAGAGGGTCTCAGTAGCCGGCTACATCCGATGAGTGCAGAGAGTCTCAGTAGCCGGCTACATCTGATGAGTGCAGAGGGCTATAACAGGAGCCACTGTCATTAGGGGAGTATTCATTAGTGCACACTGTAGCAAAAAAGTTTCACAATGGAGAATGTTTTGTTATGAAAACAAAAGTTCCTGTTGGACAAATTAAGGTAGGTCCCTCTCCGTTCCGTTTGTTTCTATTTAGTTCCTAGTGAAGACACCCCAGGACTAGGGCTGTCTAGGCTTAATAAAGTCATTTCATTTGAGGATCCAGATCCATCCTTCTTCCAGCCTTACAAGATAAGTAATCTCTTCTGTGTTGTCATCCTCTACCACCCTCCATCCTCCCTTCTCCACCAGCCATTTCAGGGCCTTTGGTTACGAAGTCATCTTAACAAAGAGTTATCTAGCTAATTTGTGCCTGGCAAAGTGTTTGAAACGATCCATCTTCGCCACATTAAAAAAAAAGAGAGGGAGGGGGCCGAAAAGTTGAGCACTCGCTTTTTAGGAGTTAATGAGTTAATTTATCAAATTATTATTTCGTTAGGTTTCTGCTCGTTTTTTTAAAAAAAACATCAGCAGGTTTTTAAATTTTTTTTTTTTAAAGCTTGGTGAGAAAACAAAATGTCCCCTTGACAGCCTTGCCTCGGGAAGGTTTATAATATACATATAGAAGAAAACAAACACACAGAAACGTATTAACATAAAACACAAGGGAAAGCTGGAGCTTAAATTAAGACATTGGGTCCCACATCCGTTTGTGCTGTCTTGCCAACTCCTAAGGTCAATGTCAAGCAAATCGTTGACAAGACAACACAAACAGACCTGGGACCAGGCTATGATGTGCGGGTGGGGGGGCAGTGCAGACTGGGGGGCGGGGCAGTGCAGACTGGGGGGGCGGGGCAGTGCAAACTGGGGGGGCGGGGCAGTGCAAAGCCCGGAGCTGGGACGTTAAAGGCTATTGGCACATGAGAGCGGGGGCGTCGTCCTCAGTTCCAGATGAGTGTCTATGGTAACGGTCGCTACTGTGGCAACGGTCGCTACTGTGGCAACGGTCGCTACTGTGGACTGTGGCAACGGTCGCTACTGTGGCAACGGTCTCTATGGATACTAGTTCTAGTTGCTGCCTGCGGGGCCTGTTAGTAAGGCCCTTTAGTGTGTCCAAAGATCCCGATGGGGAAATGTTTGACGTGTGACGACCACTGTGCCGCCAACTGGAAAAACTTGACATCATTCCACTCCACGCCGTCAATCAGCACTGGAAGAAAAGAGAGAATAAGAAAATAAAATAAAAACTTTACTTGTTGAATTAGTAGTTCTTCATAATTCATGTAATACCAGGCTCACTAATACAAGGGGCCAAATGTGGCCCGTGAGCCACCAGTTGCAGACCCTTACTCTATAATGGGTGAAAAGAGGACACAACATGGAGGTAGGAGGGCAGCAAAATTACAGTAACTTTCCCCAAATTTCCTGCTTATTCGCTCCTGACATCCAACCAGGATTTTTGGAAAACCTGGGAAAGTGACCAGAATTTTGCAACTTTAGGAGGTAGGAAGGAGTCTTAGGAAGGAGTCTTAGTAGGAGGGAGTCTTAGGAGGTAGGAAGGAGTCTTAGGAAGGAGTCTTAGGAGGGAGAGATAGGAAGGAGTCTTAGGAAGGAGTCTTAGGAGGGAGAGATAGGAAGGAGTCTTAGGAAGGAGTCTTAGGAGGGAGAGGTAGGAAGGAGTCTTAGGAGGGAGAGGTAGGAAGGAGTCTTAGGAGGGAGAGGTAGGAAGGAGTCTTAGGAGGGAGTCTTAGGAGGGAGTCTTAGGAGGGAGTCTTAGGAGGGAGTCTTAGGAGGGAGTCTTAGGAGGGAGTCTTAGGATGTAGGAAGGAGTCTTAGGAGGGAGTCTTAGGAGGGAGTCTTAGGAGGGAGTCTTAGGATGTAGGAAGGAGTCTTAGGAAGGAGTCTTAGGATGTAGGAAGGAGTCTTAGGAAGGAGTCTTAGGAGGGAGACTTAGGAGGGAGTCTTAGGAGGGAGTCTTAGGAGGGAGTCTTAGGAGGGAGTCTTAGGAGGGAGTCTTAGGAAGGAGTCTTAGGAGGGAGTCTTAGGAGGGAGTCTTAGGAGGGAGTCTTAGGATGGAGTCTTAGGAGGGAGTCTTAGGAGGGAGTCTTAGGAAGGAGTCTTAGGATGTAGGAAGGAGTCTTAGGAAGGAGTCTTAGGAGGGAGTCTTAGGATGTAGGAAGGAGTCTTAGGATGGAGTCTTAGGATGTAGGAAGGAGTCTTAGGAAGGAGTCTTAGGATGTAGGAGGGAGTCTTAGGAAGGAGTCTTAGGATGTAGGAAGGAGTCTTAGGAAGGAGTCTTAGGAGGGAGTCTTAGGATGGAGTCTTAGGATGTAGGAAGGAGTCTTAGGATGGAGTCTTAGGATGAAGGAAGGAGTCTTAGGAAGGAGTCTTAGGATGTAGGAGGGAGTCTTAGGATGGAGTCTTAGGATGTAGGAAGGAGTCTTAGGAAGGAGTCTTAGGAGGGAGTCTTAGGATGTAGGAAGGAGTCTTAGGAAGGAGTCTTAGGATGGAGTCTTAGGATGTAGGAAGGAGTCTTAGGAAGGAGTCTTAGGATGTAGAGGTAGGAAGGAGTCTTAGGAGGGAGTCTTAGGATGTAGAGGTAGGAAGGAGTCTTAGGAGGGAGTCTTAGGAAGGAGTCTTAGGAAGGAGTCTTAGGAAGGAGTCTTAGGAGGGAGTCTTAGGAGGGAGAGGTAGGAAGGAGTCTTAGGAGGGAGTCTTAGGAGGGAGTCTTAGGAGGGAGAGGTAGGAAGGAGTCTTAGGAGGGAGTCTTAGGAGGGAGTCTTAGGAAGGAGTCTTAGGAAGGAGTCTTAGGATGTAGGAAGGAGTCTTAGGAAGGAGTTTTAGGAGGGAGTCTTAGGAAGGAGTCTTAGGAAGGAGTCTTAGGAGGGAGTCTTAGGAGGGAGTCTTAGGAGGGAGTCTTAGGAGGGAGTCTTAGGAAGGAGTCTTAGGAAGGAGTCTTAGGATGGAGTCTTAGAATGTAGGAAGGAGTCTTAGGATGTAGGGGGGAGTCTTAGGATGGAGTCTTAGGATGTAGGAAGGAGTCTTAGGAAGGAGTCTTAGGAGGGAGTCTTAGGATGGAGTCTTAGGATGTAGGAAGGAGTCTTAGGAAGGAGTCTTAGGATGCAGTCTTAGGAAGGAGTCTTAGGAAGGAGAGGTAGGAAGGAGTCTTAGGAGGGAGTCTTAGGAGGGAGTCTTAGGAAGGAGTCTTAGGAGGGAGTCTTAGGAGGGAGAGGTAGGAAGGAGTCTTAGGAGGGAGTCTTAGGAGGGAGTCTTAGGAGGGAGTCTTAGGAGGGAGTCTTAGGAGGGAGTCTTATAAAGGAGTCTTATTAGGGAGAGGTAGGAAGGAGTTTTAGGAGGGAGTCTTAGGAGGGAGTCTTAGGAAGGAGTCTTAGGAAGGAGTCTTAGGAAGGAGTCTTAGGATGTAGGAAGGAGTCTTAGGAAGGAGTTTTAGGAGGGAGTCTTAGGAAGGAGTCTTAGGAAGGAGTCTTAGGATGTAGGAAGGAGTCTTAGGAAGGAGTCTTAGGATGGAGTCTTAGGAGGGAGTCTTAGGAAGGAGTCTTAGGAAGGAGTCTTAGAATGTAGGAAGGAGTCTTAGGATGTAGGGGGGAGTCTTAGGATGTAGGGGGGAGTCTTAGGATGGAGTCTTAGGATGTAGGAAGGAGTCTTAAGAAGGAGTCTTAGGAGGGAGTCTTAGGATGTAGGAAGGAGTCTTAGGAAGGAGTCTTAGGATGTAGTCTTAGGAAGGAGTCTTAGGAGGGAGAGGTAGGAAGGAGTCTTAGGAGGGAGTCTTAGGAAGGAGTCTTAGGAAGGAGTCTTCGGATGGAGTCTTCGGATGGAGTCTTAGGATGTAGGAAGGAGTCTTAGGAAGGAGTCTTAGGATGGAGTCTTAGGAGGGAGAGGTAGGAAGGAGTCTTAGGAGGGAGTCTTAGGATGGAGTCTTAGGATGGAGTCTTAGGATGTAGGAAGGAGTCTTAGGAAGGAGTCTTAGGAAGGAGTCTTAGGAGGGAGTCTTAGGAGGGAGTCTTAGGAAGGAGTCTTAGGAGGGAGAGGTAGGAAGGAGTCTTAGGAGGGAGTCTTAGGATGGAGTCTTAGGATGGAGTCTTAGGATGTAGGAAGGAGTCTTAGGAAGGAGTCTTAGGAAGGAGTCTTAGGAAGGAGTCTTAGGATGTAGGAAGGAGTCTTAGGAAGGAGTCTTAGGAAGGAGTCTTAGGAGGGAGTCTTAGGAGGGAGTCTTAGGAGGGAGTCTTAGGATGTAGGAAGGAGTCTTAGGAAGGAGTCTTAGGAGGGAGTCTTAGGAGGGAGTCTTAGGAAGGAGTCTTAGGAAGGAGTCTTAGGATGTAGGAAGGAGTCTTAGGAAGGAGTCTTAGTATGGAGTCTTAGGATGTAGGAAGGAGTCTTAGGAAGGAGTCTTAGGAAGGAGTCTTAGGAGGGAGTCTTAGGAGGGAGTCTTAGGAGGGAGTCTTAGGAGGGATTCTTAGGATGGAGTCTTAGGATGTAGGAAGAAGTCTTAGGAAGGAGTCTTAGGATGGAGTCTTAGGATGGAGTCTTAGGATGGAGTCTTAGGAGGGAGTCTTAGGAAGGAGTCTTAGGAGGGAGTCTTAGGATGGAGTCTTAGGATGTAGGAAGGAGTCTTAGGAGGGAGTCTTAGGAGGGAGTCTTAGGAAGGAGTCTTAGGAAGGAGTCTTAGGAAGGAGTCTTAGGATGTAGGAAGGAGTCTTAGGAAGGAGTCTTAGGAGCTAGGAAGGAGTCTTAGGAGGGAGTCTTACCCCTCAGCATGGTCTGCTGGTGCTTCGCAGTGCAGATTAGTCGACTGATGCCATCGATCACCTGGCTCTTAGACTCCACATCCTTGTCTTTAGTCTTCTTTGGCAGGAACATGACTGGAAAGAGGGAACGGAAAGAGTCAGACGTAAAAGTTAATAACGGCAGATTCCGAACTTCAAATGCGAACGCTAATCATGACGATCAACTATCGGTCTTTATTTTGTTTTGAGCGAAAACTCAAGTTGTTGTTGCCGTTATTGTTGTTGTTGCAGTGTTTATTGTTGTTGTTGCAGTGTTTATTTTTGTTGTTGCAGTGTTTGTTGTTGTTGTTGTTGCAGTGTTTGTTGTTGCAGTGTTTATTGTTGTTGTTGCAGTGTTTATCGCTGTTGTTGCCGTGTTTATTGTTGTAGTTGCCGAGTTTGTTGTTGTTGCAGTGTTTATTGTTGTTGTTGCAGTGTTTATTGTTGTTGTTGTCGTGTTTATTGTTGTAGTTGCAGTGTTTATTGTTGTTGTTGCAGTGTTTGTTGTTGCAGTGTTTATTGTTGTTGTTGCAGTGTTTATTGTTGTTGTTGCTGTGTTTATTGTTGTTGTTGCAGCGTTTATTGTTGTTGTTGCAGTGTTTATTGTTGTTGTTGTTGTTGCAGTGTTTATTGTTGTTGTTGCAGTGTTTATTGTTGTTGCCGTGTTTATTGTTGTTGTTGCCGTGTCTATTGTTGCTGTTGCAGTGTTTGTTGTTGTAGTTGCAGTGTTTATTGTTGTTGTTGCAGTGTTTGTTGTTGTTGTTGCAGTGTTTATTGTTGTTGTTGCAGTGTTTATTGTTGTTGTTGCAGTGTTTATTGTTGTAGTTGCAGTGTTTATTGTTGTAGTTTCAGTGTTTATTGTTGTTGCAGTGTTTATTGTTGTTGTTGCAGTGTTTATTGTTGTTGTTGTCGTGTTTATTGTTGTTGCAGTGTTTGTTGTTGTTGTTGTTGTTGCCGGTTTTTGTTGTTGTTGTTGCAGTGTTTATTGTTGTTGTTGCAGTGTTTGTTGTTGCAGTGTTTATTGTTGTTGTTGCAGTGTTTATTGTTGTTGTTGTCGTGTTTATTGTTGTTGCAGTGTTTGTTGTTGTTGTTGTTGTTGCCGGTTTTTGTTGTTGTTGTTGCAGTGTTTATTGTTGTTGTTGCAGCGTTTGTTGTTGCAGTGTTTATTGTTGTTGTTGCAGTGTTTATTGTTGTTGTTGCAGTGTTTATTGTTGTAGTTGCTGTGTTTATTGTTGTTGTTGCAGCGTTTATTGTTGTTGTTGCAGTGTTTATTGTTGTTGTTGTTGTTGCAGTGTTTATTGTTGTTGTTGCAGTGTTTATTGTTGTTGCCGTGTTTATTGTTGTTGTTGCCGTGTCTATTGTTGCTGTTGCAGTGTTTGTTGTTGTAGTTGCAGTGTTTATTGTTGTTGTTGCAGTGTTTATTGTTGTTGTTGCAGTGTTTATTGTTGTTGTTGCAGTGTTTATTGTTGTTGTTGTTGTTGCAGTGTTTATTGTTGTTGTTGCAGTGTTTGTTGTTGCAGTGTTTATTGTTGCTGTTGCAGTGTTTATTGTTGTTGTTGCCGTGTTTATTGTTGTTGTTGCAGTGTTTATTGTTGTTGTTGCAGTGTTTATTGTTGTTGTTGCAGTGTTTGTTGTTGTTGTTGCAGTGTTTGTTGTTGTTGTTGCAGTTGCAGTGTTTATTGTTGTTGTTGCAGTGTTTATTGTTGTTGTTGCAGTGTTTATTGTTGTTGTTGCAGTGTTTATTGTTGTTGTTGCAGTGTTTATTGTTGCAGTTGCAGTGGTTTGTTTGACAAAAACCAAATAATCCCTTCCCGTTCCTTGTCCACATACTTCTTTAAAAAGGTAGGAAATATATTGAAAGGAAACTAAAAGTAGACATTTTAACTAACTCTTTAAAAAGGTAGTGTTACCTACAATACGTTCCAGTGGCGGTTGGTGACGTGGAAGATGAGGGAGGCCAATTCGTTTTTTTATTTTTTATATTCTTTTATAAGCATGGCCTTCTATTACAACGTCATTCATATTCCATTCACCCAGCTCAATGTAACATCCATAGGTTTAGGCTACTACATGATAGTTGAATTTCCCCTATACCCATCATGAGGTTGCTACAACCCTAGCCTATGGATGAAAGTTTACAACGTAGGTGTACAGGTCGAGAATCTTGCCTGATACAGGATGCAATCAGTTGCAAACAAGAGTTTCTATTGGACAAATTCAGTTTATCCCCCGTTTTGCTTTTAAACAGAATCGGTGCCTGATCAAGGCAATCCCACAGTTCACTTTTAATAGCAGCCACATCTCCTCTCACCTTCAGTGTACAACACAACAGCTTTCTGTGGCCAGGCCGCAAAAAAAACCCACATTTCCACGCCAAACCTTCATACCATAACCGCTAACCGCTACACACAGCCTACATCGTTGTCACCATAGCAACTAGCGCGTCATAGTCAACATAGCTATCTACACGAACTAACCAGTTAATAAACCCACAACAATCGTGCAGTACAGTGTACAGCAAGTAGCCAGCTCGCTAACATAGCATCTCTGTCTGTCGGATAGCCATAGCCAGCTAGCTAACATAGCATCTCTGTCTGTCGGATAGCCATAGCCAGCTAGCTAACATAGCATCTCTGTCTGTCGGATAGCCATAGCCAGCTAGCTAACATATGCATCTCTGTCTATCGGATAGCCATAGCCAGCTAGCTAACATAGCATCTCTGTCTGTTGGATAGCCATAGCCAGCTAGCTAACATAGCATCTCTGTCTGTCGGATAGCCATAGCCAGCTAGCTAACATAGCATCTCTGTCTGTCGGATAGCCATAGCCAGCTAGCTAACATAGCATCTCTGTCTGTCGGATAGCCATAGCCAGCTAGCTAACATAGCATCTCTGTCTGTCGGATAGCCATAGCCAGCTAGCTAACATAGCATCTCTGTCTGTCGGATAGCCATAGCCAGCTAGCTAACATATGCATCTCTGTCTGTCGGATAGCCATAGCCAGCTAGCTAACATAGCATCTCTGTCTGTCGGATAGCAATAGCCAGCTAGCTAACATAGCATCTCTGTCTGTTGGATAGCCATAGCCAGCTAGCTAACATAGCATCTCTGTCTGTCGGATAGCCATAGCCAGCTAGCTAACATATGCATCTCTGTCTGTCGGATAGCCATAGCCAGCTAGCTAACATAGCATCTCTGTCTGTCGGATAGCCATAGCCAGCTAGCTAACATATGCATCTCTGTCTGTCGGATAGCCATAGCCAGCTAGCTAACATAGCATCTGTCTGTCGGATAGCCATAGCCAGCTAGCTAACATAGCATCTCTGTCTGTTTGAACCGGGTGTTTGACTAGGTAAGTGGAGAAAAAAAATACAACGAAATATAGCGAGCTCTGTTTTGCCTCTTCAATTAAAAAAATGTACCTTTTTTAAATTATTTTTTTTACTGTGCAACTCGTCTTTCTCTTTTTGAGTCAACTACTCACCAGACTTTTGAGGCTACTCTAGACCTTCATTGCAAAACAGTGTGTTTTAATCAATTATTTGATGACGTGAATATATTTAGTATTGTTCTAAATTGTGTGTAACAGTGATAACGCCAAGTTAAACTGAAATGATAACTTAAAAACACAAAATATAAATATTCATTAACAAACTTATAGCTTATTAGACACATTTCCACTATAAAGGATAACTTTTTTAGTATTTCTCTATTTTTTTTTTTAATTCACTGAGGAGGACGGTCCTCCACTTCCTCCTCCGAGGAGCCTCCACTGGTACGATCAGTACAAGCCCTTACCTTTCTTGTTCTTCTCCTTCATGACGACAGTCATGGACATGGCGGGCTGTGGCTGAGCCCCGGCCTGGGGGAGCCTGCTGACCTGCAGCGAGCGGAACGTACACTTCAGAGTGTTCTTAGAGGAGGACGAGTCCCTTTTCTCCACGTCTCTTTTCCTGTCAGCCGGGGAGGGAGCCACCCAGTAGTCCACCTGTAGTCCCATCAGCTCCCCCTGGGGAGAACTACAACACCCAGCAGACATCACACCACAGATGGAGGAAGAGAATAAGGAACAAATTGATCGGTAGAAACAGACAATAAGATCATGTTAAATGTACAATATATGAAACCATCATTTGCCAATTTAGTAATTCATCTATTTTTTAAATATATTTTTACATTTTCTATTTAATTCTCTGGATGAACACGTACCCGTAGGAACTGAAGCTTGTGTTGACGGAGGGGGAGGAGGGAGGGGTGGGTGAGGCTTCCTTCAGGGCAGGGGACACCTGAGGAGGGGTGGAGGAGTGGAAAACCATCCCCATGGGGGATGCATCGTCAGAGTCACCTGATAATATAAAGTGGGATAATATTACAACACTCTGTATAGCACAGATTACGTGTACAACTACAGAATCACATAGAAACTCATTCTCACTGATCACAAGGTAGAACATGCAATAACATGTAGGTACATTGTCCACGACTAATGTCTCACCTGATGTTGCAGATGACGGCTCCACGATGCCAACTTTCACCATCTGGGGAAAGAGGTTTCAAGTTATTTTTGGTCAAATTCCAGGATAAAGAAAATGTATCTGTCTACGTTAAGAGAGAGATACCTACTCCGATAAACAGATCCATCTACACTAAGAAAGAGATACCTACTCCGATAAACAGATCCGTCTACACTAAGAGAAAGATACCTACTCCGATAAACAGATCTGTCTACACTAAGAGAGAGATACCTACTCCGATAAACAGATCCGTCTACACTAAGAGAAAGATACTTACTCCGATAAAGGGAATGAACTTCTGACACGAGTCCTCATCGGGGCTGTAGAGAGACCAGGGCAGAAGCCAAACATAGGGAAACAGGAAATAGAGTGAGCATGTGCAGAATAGAATAGATTCAGGATGGAAGGGTTTGTCCAGTATTGAGACTAGAGGCTTCAAGAATCCTATGATGGTTAGAATGATGACTCCTTGCTGTCCCCAGTCCACCTGACCGTGCTGCTGCTCCAGTTTCAACTTTTCTGCCTTATTATTATTCGACCATGCTGGTCATTTATGAACATTTGAACATCTTGGCCATGTTCTGTTATAATCTCCACCCGGCACAGCAAGAAGAGGACTGGCCACCCCACATAGCCTGGTTCCTCTCTAGGTTTCTTCCTAGGTTTTGGCCTTTCTAGTGAGTTTTTCCTAGCCACCGTGCTTCTACACCTGCATTGCTTGCTGTTTGGGGTTTTAGGCTGGGTTTCTGTACAGCACTTTGAGATATCAGCTGATGTACGAAGGGCTATATAAATACATTTGATTTGATTTGATTTAGAACTGTCATGTGCTCCGCTCAAATAGAATAGTTGGTTTCTAACCAGGCAGTCAGTTGCCCCCAGGGTTGGTAAAGCATATTTTCATTATTATTATTCTTATTATTATTATTTATAAATCATCTTGTTTATTAATGTTTGTTGCTTGTTTCTACAGATCCCAGGAGAAAGATAGATCAGCTTGAACACAAGACAGCCCCGAGTGTTTCTAAACCAATGAAAATCTTTGTGCGGTTTGAAGGAAATGTAGTTTCAGAGCATGGTTGGGGTCAATTGCATTTCAATTCAGTCAAGTCAGGAAGTTAGCAGAGGTTACAAATTCCAATTGTACTCATGGATTGATTGAATTGAAATGGAATTGACCCCAACCTTGTTTGCGAGTCTGGGGGGGTCATCATTTGAAAGAAGAGAGAGGGGACAACGTGTGTAAAGAAATGCTGGGTGAGTAGACGATCTAAAAACAACCCAGGGTTAACCACGCGATTCTCTTAGTTCCTTAAGAAATATATTATATACACAGTTTCGAGGGTCAACTTGCTAAAGTCATTTCAGAATTTATAAAAATATAAAACTTGGTGGTTAATGGCAACAAAATATAACCTTTATCATATTTTCATGGTCCTTTGAGACAGATTTAAGAAATTATATTTTTTAACTCTTCTATTTAACCTATAGTATGGTCTATACTAATACAACGGAACTGTATATACCTGTAGAGGTTCCTAGGGAACCCCAGGGAGGAGAGATTCTATTGGTTAATACCACTCTGACCAACCTTACTACACTAATGCCATGCTATTGGACAGAGCAAGTCACATGATAATTTGTCATCGCTAACTAGTACTACAGCTATGAGATCAACAGTCTCCTGAAGCAGGAACCATTTTAAAACGACGGATAAAAAAAAGACCAATCATTTTGTTTGATTTATACTTGTACACAAACAGGTTTTTGGTTTTGTAGTCTTTGAACGGCATGGCTTTAATTGGATTGAATCATTATCATTGTTGGGTGTGTAACTGATGTACACGTGTAGACAGACGGTTGTTGCTTCAAGTGTCTCCGAGCCTCGAGTTTCATCAAATCCTTTTTAAGGTCCAAAACAAATCCTGGAGAAACAAACAGTCTGACCCGTTACCATTGATGATCATATCGTCTTTGTAATAGAAAAAGTAGAAACTAGCTACCTACCAGTTTGTCAGGTTCTGCTTTGGAACCCACTACTTAAAATTTGATCCAATCATATGCCCCGGTTGCCCTCTAGTACCCAACAACCCAACACCTGATTGGTGGCAGAGAAGCAGGG
Organism: Oncorhynchus mykiss; assembly: GCF_013265735.2. Lineage (NCBI taxonomy): Eukaryota > Metazoa > Chordata > Actinopteri > Salmoniformes > Salmonidae > Oncorhynchus > Oncorhynchus mykiss. Next base: position 62,590,567 of record NC_048583.1, on the reverse strand, counting down.
AGCAAGACATGCATGCTGCATAGCCAATCACTTGGCCTGCACCAAGCCATCCCATCATTCCTGCTGAAGCCAATCAGACACCACCACACCAAAAGGACACAGGAAGGTTTCAGGAAAAGGAAAGTCACAGTCCAGCAGGTCACAGCACCAGCTAGTAGGGTCGGGGTCAATTCCCAGTCAATTCCCAGTCAAATCCCATTCAATTCCCAGTCAATTCCCAGTCAAATCCCAGTCAATTCCCATTCAATTCCCAGTCAAATCCCATTCAATTCCCAGTCAAATCCCATTCAATTCCCAGTCAATTCCCATTCAATTCCCAGTCAAATCCCATTCAATTCCCAGTCAAATCCTATTCAATTCCCAGTCAAATCCCATTCAATTCCCAGTCAAATCCCATTCAATTCCCAGTCAATTCCCATTCAATTCCCAGTCAAATCCCATTCAATTCCCAGTCAAATCCCATTCAAATCCCATTCAATTCCCAGTCAATTCCCAGTCAAATCCCATTCAATTCCCAGTCAAATCCCATTCAATTCCCAGTCAAATCCCATTCAATTCCCAGTCAAATCCCAGTCAAATCCCAGTCAGATCCCATTCAATTCCCAGTCAAATCCCATTCAATTCCCAGTCAACTCCCATTCAATTCCCAGTCAAATCTCATTCAATTCCCATTCAATTCACAGTCAATTCTCAGTCAATTCCCAGTCAATTCATGTAGTACACTAAAATGACAATTTCTTCAATGCTTTTCAACAAGGAAAGTTTTGAATTGGAATTGTGTTAACTTTCTGAATTGACTGGAATAGAAATGGAATTGACCCCAACCCTGCCAGCTAGGCTAGGGAATCCACCACCCACTTCTTCCCACCCCCTCATAGGGCTCTGGTCAAATGTAGCACACTATATAGGAAATAGGGTACCATTTGGGACGCACACCAGACGTATGGCCAATGTACATGCATTAATGTTCCATCAGACCATATTAGAACAAAGGACAATCAATCTAGCAGGAAGCTTGATTACATCACACACAGGGAGATAATGGAATGGTAGGAAACAGAAAGAAGGGAGGAAGAGAGGGAGTAGAGGAGAAAGAGAAGGAAGAGGGGAGGAGGAGGGGAGGAAGGGGGGAGAGGGGAGGAAGAGGGGGGGGAAGAGGGGTGGAGGAAGAGGAGGAGAAAAGGAAAAGGAGAGAGGAGGGGAGGAAGAGAAGGAAAATGAGAAAGAGGGGAGGAAGAGGAGGAGAAAAGGAAAAGGAGAGAGGAGGGGAGGAAGAGAAGGAAAATGAGAAAGAGGAGGGGAGGAAGAGGAGGGGAGGAAGAGAAGGAAAAGGAGAAAGAGGAGGACGAGGAGGAAGAGAAGGAAAAGGAGAAAGAGAAGGACGAGGAGGAAGAGAAGGAAGAGGAGACAGAGAAGGAAAATGAGAAAGAGGAGGGGAGGAAGAGAAGGAAGGGATCCAGAGAACAGCAGCTGTGACAACCCGACACTTTATCAGTAAACTTCTCATAAATTCATTTTTTTCATTTTATAGTTAATTTGTCAGGGACCATGCACAACAAATAATGTACCATATTTAGCTACATCACTTGTTAGTCATGTGTGGCTTAACTTGATAGACAATGAAGCATGCCACGTCAGGATCGTTGTCGGTTCGAATCCCGCAGGGGCCACCCATATGAAAATGCACACAGTACCAAATGTCGCTTTGTATAACAACGTTGGCTAAATGTCATATATTATTATGATCATTTCGAGAGTAATGCTTGTAAGGATTGTGTGTTTGTTAGCAGCTGGCTGTTAAAGTGTCAGGTTAC